>NW_027167603.1:0-171542 GCF_013368605.1 Nyctibius grandis
GTCTACCTTCCTAGTAATGTACAGGTCTAAATCTATTATAATTTTACATTTTTTTAGGATTAGATGTTAATGTTTTTAGGGTTTTTTTTTTAACTTCTGTTACATTTACAATTACTTTTACATTTTTGTTTATTAATTGGGGCTTAATTAGAAGGGGCTTTATATTAGTTGGGGGCTTAATTAGTTGGGGGCTTAATTAGTTGGGGGCTTAATCACTTGGGGGCTTATTTAGTTGGGGCTTAATAAGTTGGGGGCTTAATCAGTTGGGGGCTTAATAAGTTGGGGGCTTTAGAAGTTGGGGGCTTTAGAAGTTGGGGGCTTTAGAAGTTGGGGGCTTTAGAAGTTGGGGGCTTTAGAAGTTGGGGGCTTTAGAAGTTGGGGGCTTTAGAAGTTGGGGGCTTTAGAAGTTGGGGGCTTTAGAAGTTGGGGGCTTTAGAAGTTGGGGGCTTTAGAAGTTGGGGCTTTAGAAGTTGGGGGCTTTAGAAGTTGGGGGCTTTATTAGTTATTAGTGGGGGCTTTATTAGTTATTAGTGGGGGCTTTATTAGTTATTAGTTGGGGGGTTCATTAGTTATTAGTGGGGGCTTTATTAGTTATTAGTGGGGGCTTTATTAGTTATTAGTTGGGGGGTTCATTAGTTATTAGTGGGGGCTTTATTAGTTATTAGTGGGGGCTTTATTAGTTGGTCTTTTTTTTCATTTTTCTTCTTTTTCCACTGGTCTATTTCAGTGCTTCTGGCGTGCACGTCTACCTCAGTGCTTCTGGCGTGCACGTCTACCTCAGTGCTTCTGGCGTGCACGTCTACCTCAGTGCTTCTGGCGTGCACGTCTACCTCAGTGCTTCTGGCGTGCACGTCTACCTCAGTACTTCTGGCGTGCACGTCTACCTCAGTGCTTCTGGCGTGCACGTCTACCTGTAGTACATTATCTAGCGTCCACGTTACCTTCCTAGTAATGTACAGGTCTAAATCTATTATAATTTTACATTTTTTTAGGATTAGATGTTAATGTTTTTAGGGTTTTTTTTTAACTTCTGTTACATTTACAATTACTTTTACATTTTTGTTTATTAATTGGGGCTTAATTAGAAGGGGCTTTATATTAGTTGGGGCTTAATAAGTTGGTGCTTAATAAGTTGGGGCTTAATTAGTTGGGGGCTTAATTAGTTGGGGGCTTAATTAGTTGGGGGCTTAATTAGTTAGGGCTTAATTAGTTGGGGGCTTAATTAGTTAGGGCTTAATTAGTTGGGGGCTTAATTAGTGGGGGCTTAATCACTTGGGGGCTTAATTAGTTGGGGGCTTAATTAGTTGGGGCTTAATTAGTTGGGGGCTTAATTAGTTGGGGGCTTAATTAGTTGGGGGCTTAATCAGTTGGGGGCTTAATCAGTTGGGGGCTTATTTAGTTGGTTGGGGGCTTATTAAGTTGGGGGCTTATTAGTTGGGGGCTTATTTAGTTGGGGGCTTATTTAGTTGGGGGCTTATGTAGTTGGGGGCTTAATAAGATGGGGGCTTAATAAGATGGGGGATTATAAGTTGGGGGCTTTATGAGTTGGGGGCTTTATGAGTTGGGGGCTTTATGAGTTGGGGGCTTTATGAGTTGGGGGCTTTATGAGTTGGGGGCTTTATAAGTTGGGGGCTTTATAAGTGGGGGCTTTATAAGTGGGGGCTTTATAAGTTGGGGGCTTTATAAGTTGGGGGCTTTATAAGTTGGGGGCTTTATAAGTTGGGGGCTTCTATTAGCTGGGGCTTAATAAGTTGGGGGCTTAATAAGTTGGGGGCTTAATAAGTTGGGGGCTTCTATTAGCTGGGGGCTTCTATTAGCTGGGGCTTTATAAGTTGGGGGCTTTATAAGTTGGGGGCTTTATAAGTTGGGGGCTTTATAAGTTGGGGGCTTTATAAGTTGGGGGCTTTATAAGTTATTAGTTGGGGGCTTTATAAGTTATTAGTTGGGGGCTTTATTAGTTATTAGTTGGGGGCTTTATTAGTTATTATTGGGGGGGTTCATTAGTTATTAGTTGGGGGGTTCATTAGTTATTAGTGGGGGCTTTATTAGTTATTAGTGGGGGCTTTTTTAGTGGGGGCTTTATTAGTTATTAGTGGGGGCTTTATTAGTTGGTCTTTTTTTTCATTTTTCTTTTTTTTCCACTGGTCTATTTCAGTGCTTCTGGCGTGCACGTCTACCTCAGTTGTTCTGGCGTGCACGTCTACCTCAGTACTTCTGGCGTGCACGTCTACCTGAAGTACAATATCTAGCGTCCACGTCTACCTTCCTAGTAATGTACAGGTCTAAATCTATTATAATTTTACATTTTTTTAGGATTAGATGTTAATGTTTTTAGGTTTTTTTTTAACTTCTGTTACATTTACAATTACTTTTACATTTTTGTTTATTAATTGGGGCTTAATTAGAAGGGGCTTTATATTAGTTGGGGGCTTAATTAGTTGGGGGCTTAATTAGTTGGGGGCTTAATTAGTTGGGGGCTTAATTAGTTGGGGGCTTAATCACTGGGGGCTTAATCACTTGGGGGCTTATTTAGTTGGGGGCTTATTTAGTTGGGGGCTTAATAAGTTGGGGGCTTAATAAGTTGGGGGCTTAATAAGTTGGGGGGCTTAATAAGTTGGGGGCTTTAGATGTTGGGGGCTTTAGAAGTTGGGGGCTTTAGAAGTTGGGGGCTTTAGAAGTTGGGGGCTTTAGAAGTTGGGGGCTTTAGAAGTTGGGGGCTTTAGAAGTTGGGGGCTTTAGAAGTTGGGGGCTTTAGAAGTTGGGGGCTTTATTAGTTATTAGTGGGGGCTTTATTAGTTATTAGTGGGGGCTTTATTAGTTATTAGTGGGGGCTTTATTAGTTATTAGTGGGGGCTTTTTTAGTGGGGGCTTTATTAGTTATTAGTGGGGGCTTTATTAGTTGGTCTTTTTTTTCATTTTTCTTTTTTTTCCACTGGTCTATTTCAGTGCTTCTGGCGTGCACGTCTACCTCAGTGCTTCTGGCGTGCACGTCTACCTCAGTGCTTCTGGCGTGCACGTCTACCTCAGTGCTTCTGGCGTGCACGTCTACCTCAGTGCTTCTGGCGTGCACGTCTACCTGTAGTACATTATCTAGCGTCCACGTTACCTTCCTAGTAATGTACAGGTCTAAATCTATTATAATTTTACATTTTTTTTAGGATTAGATGTTAATGTTTTTAGGGTTTTTTTTTTAACTTCTGTTACATTTACAATTACTTTTACATTTTTGTTTATTAATTGGGGCTTAATTAGAAGGGGCTTTATATTAGTTGGGGCTTAATAAGTTGGTGCTTAATAAGTTGGGGCTTAATTAGTTGGGGGCTTAATTAGTTGGGGGCTTAATTAGTTGGGGGCTTAATTAGTTAGGGCTTAATTAGTTGGGGGCTTAATTAGTGGGGGCTTATTTAGTTGGGGGCTTAATTAGTTGGGGGCTTAATTAGTTGGGGGCTTAATTATTTGGGGGCTTAATTAGTTGGGGGCTTAATTAGTTGGGGGCTTAATTAGTTGGGGGCTTAAGTAGTTGGGGGCTTAATCAGTTGGGGGCTTAATCAGTTGGTGGCTTAATCAGTTGGATGCTTATTTAGTTGGTTGGGGGCTTATTCAGTTGGGGGCTTATTCAGTTGGGGGCTTATTTAGTTGGGGGCTTATTTAGTTGGGGGCTTAATAAGATGGGGGCTTTATAAGTTGGGGGCTTTATAAGTTGGGGGCTTTATAAGTTGGGGGCTTTATGAGTTGGGGGCTTTATGAGTTGGGGGCTTTATGAGTTGGGGGCTTTATGAGTTGGGGGCTTTATAAGTTGGGGGCTTCTATTAGCGGGGGCTTCTATTAGCTGGGGCTTTATAAGTTGGGGGCTTTATAAGTTGGGGGCTTAATAAGTTGGGGCTTAATAAGTTGGGGGCTTAATAAGTTGGGGCTTAATTAGTTGGGGCTTAATCAGTTGGGGGCTTAATTAGTTGGGGCTTAATCAGTTGGGGGCTTAATCAGTTGGGGGCTTAATCAGTTGGGGGCTTAATCAGTTGGGGGCTTATTCAGTTGGGGGCTTATTTAGTTGGTTGAGGGCTTATATAGTTGAGGGCTTATTTAGTTGGTTGGGGGCTTATTCAGTTGGGGGCTTATTCAGTTGGGGGCTTATTCAGTTGGGGGCTTATTCAGTTGGGGGCTTATTCAGTTGGGGGCTTATTCAGTTGGGGGCTTATTCAGTTGGGGGCTTATTCAGTTGGGGGCTTATTCAGTTGGGGGCTTATTCAGTTGGGGGCTTAATAAGTTGGGGGCTTTATTAGTTATTAGTGGGGGCTTTATTAGTTATTAGTGGGGGCTTTATTAGTGGGGGCTTTATTAGTTATTATTTGGGACTTTATTAGTTGGTCTTTTTTTTCATTTTTCTTTTTTTTCCACTGGTCTATTTCAGTGCTTCTGGCGTGCACGTCTACCTGTAGTACATTATCTAGCGTCCACGTCTACCAGAGTTTCCGGCGTCCACGTCTACCTTCCTAGTAATGTACAGGTCTAAATCTATTATAATTTTACATATTTTTAGGATTAGATGTTAATGTTTTTAGGGTTTTTTTTTAACATCTGTTACATTTACAATTACTTTTACATTTTTGTTTATTAATTGGGGCTTAATTAGAAGGGGCTTTATATTAGTTGGGGCTTAATTAGTTGGGGGCTTAATTAGTTGGGGGCTTAATTAGTTGGGGGCTTAATCAGTTGGGGGCTTATTTAGTTGGTTGGGGGCTTAATAAGTTGGGGGCTTAATAAGTTGGGGGCTTAATAAGTTGGGGGCTTAATAAGTTGGGGGCTTAATAAGTTGGGGGCTTAATAAGTTGGGGGCTTTATGAGTTGGGGGCTTTATGAGTTGGAGGCTTTATGAGTTGGGGGCTTTATGAGTTGGGGGCTTTATGAGTTGGGGGCTTTATGAGTTGGGGGCTTTATAAGTTGGGGGCTTTATAAGTTGGGGGCTTTATAAGTTGGGGGCTTTATAAGTTGGGGGCTTCTATTAGCTGGGGCTTTAGAAGTTGGGGGCTTTAGAAGTTGGGGGCTTTAGAAGTTGGGGGCTTTAGAAGTTGGGGGCTTTAGAAGTTGGGGGCTTTAGAAGTTGGGGGCTTTAGGAGTTGGGGGCTTTAGAAGTTGGGGGCTTTAGAAGTTGGGGGCTTTAGATGTTGGGGGCTTTAGGTGTTGGGGGCTTTAGATGTTGGGGGCTTTATTAGTTATTAGTGGGGGCTTTATAAGTTGGGGGCTTTATTAGTTATTAGTGGGGGCTTTATTAGTGGGGGCTTTATTAGTGGGGGCTTTATTAGTTGGTCTTTTTTTTTTCATTTTTCTTTTTTTTCCACTGGTCTATTTCAGTGCTTCTGGCGTGCACGTCTACCTCAGTGCTTATTTAGTTGGGGGCTTATTTAGTTGGGGGCTTAATAAGTTGGGGGCTTAATAAGTTGGGGGCTTAATAAGTTGGGGGCTTAATAAGTTGGGGGCTTAATAAGTTGGGGGCTTTATTAGGTGGGGGCTTTATTAGGTGGGGGCTTTATTAGGTGGGGGCTTTATTAGGTGGGGGCTTTATTAGGTGGGGGCTTTATTAGGTGGGGGCTTTATTAGGTGGGGGCTTTATTAGGTGGGGGCTTTATTAGTTATTAGTGGGGGCTTTATTAGTTATTAGTGGGGGCTTTATTAGTTATTAGTGGGGGCTTTATTAGTTATTAGTGGGGGCTTTATTAGTTATTAGTGGGGGCTTTTTTAGTGGGGGCTTTATTAGTTGGTCTTTTTTTTCATTTTCTTTTTTTTCCACTGGTCTATTTCAGTGCTTCTGGTGTGCACGTCTACCTCAGTTGTTCTGGCGTGCACGTCTACCTCAGTGCTTCTGGCGTGCACGTCTACCTCAGTGCTTCTGGCGTGCACGTCTACCTCAGTGCTTCTGGCGTGCACGTCTACCTCAGTGCTTCTGGCGTGCACGTCTACCTCAGTGCTTCTGGCGTGCACGTCTACCTCAGTGCTTCTGGCGTGCACGTCTACTTTAGTACATCTGGCGTGCACGTCTACCTCAGTACTTCTACGTGCACGTCTAACTGTAATACATTATCTAGCGTCCACGTCTACCAGAGATTCCGGCGTCCACGTCTACCTTCCTAGTAATTTACAGGTCCTAATCTATTATAATTTTACATTTTTTTAGGATTAGATGTTAATGTTTTTAGGGTTTTTTTTTTAACTTCTGTTACATTTACAATTACTTTTACATTTTTGTTTATTAATTGGGGCTTAATTAGAAGGGGCTTTATATTAGTTGGGGCTTAATAAGTTGGTGCTTAATAAGTTGGGGCTTAAAAAGTTGGGGCTTAATTAGTTGGGGGCTTAATTAGTTGAGGGCTTAATCAGTTGGGGGCTTAATCAGTTGGGGGCTTATTTAGTTGGGGGCTTATTTAGTTGGGGGCTTATTCAGTTGGGGGCTTATTCAGTTGGGGGCTTATTTAGTTGGGGGCTTAATAAGTTGGGGGCTTAATAAGTTGGGGGCTTAATAAGTTGGGGGCTTTATAAGTTATTGTTGGGGGCTTTATAAGTTATTGTTGGGGGCTTTATAAGTTATTGTTGGGGGCTTAATAAGTTATTGTTGGGGGCTTTATAAGTTATTGTTGGGGGCTTTATTAGTTATTGTTGGGGGCTTTATTAGTTATTGTTGGGGGCTTTATAAGTTGGGGGCTTTATTAGTTGGGGGCTTTATTAGTTATTTGTTGGGGGGTTCATTAGGTATTAGTTGGGGGGTTCATTAGTTATTAGTGGGGGCTTTATTAGTTATTAGTGGGGGCTTTTTTAGTGGGGGCTTTATTAGTTATTAGTGGGGGCTTTATTAGTTGGTCTTTTTTTTTCATTTTTCTTTTTTTTCCACTGGTCTATTTCAGTGCTTCTGGCGTGCACGTCTACCTCAGTGCTTCTGGCGTGCACGTCTACCACAGTACTTCTGGCGTGCACGTCTACCTCAGTACTTCTGGCGTGCACGTCTACCTGTAGTACATTATCTAGCGTCCACGTCTACCTTCCTAGTAATGTACAGGTCTAAATCTATTATAATTTTACATTTTTTTAGGATTAGATGTTAATGTTTTTAGGGGTTTTTTTTTTTGACTTCTGTTACATTTACAATTACTTTTACATTTTTGTTTATTAATTGGGGCTTAATTAGAAGGGCTTTATATTAGTTGGGGGCTTAATTAGTTGGGGGCTTAATTAGTTGGGGGCTTAAATAGTTGGGGGCTTAAATAGTTGGGGGCTTAATTAGTTGGGGGCTTAATTAGTTGGGGGCTTAATTAGTTGGGGGCTTAATTAGTTAGGGCTTAATTAGTGGGGGCTTAATAAGTTGGGGGCTTAATAAGTTGGGGGCTTAATAAGTTGGGGGCTTAATAAGTTGGGGGCTTAATAAGTTGGGGGCTTAATAAGTTGGGGGCTTAATAAGTTGGGGGCTTAATTAGTTGGGGGCTTATTTAGTTGGGGGCTTATTTAGTTGGGGGCTTATTTAGTTGGGGGCTTATTTAGTTGGGGGCTTAATTAGTTGGGGGCTTAATTAGTTGGGGGCTTAATTAGTTGGGGGCTTAATTAGTTGGGGGCTTAATCAGTTGGGGGCTTAATCAGTTGGATGCTTATTTAGTTGGTTGGGGGCTTATTCAGTTGGGGGCTTAATAAGTTGGGGGCTTAATAAGTTGGGGGCTTTATGAGTTGGGGGCTTTATGAGTTGGGGGCTTTATAAGTTGGGGGCTTTATAAGTTGGGGGCTTTATAAGTTGGGGGCTTCTATTAGCTGGGGGCTTTATAAGTTGGGGGCTTTATAAGTTGGGGGCTTTATAAGTTGGGGGCTTAATAAGTTGGGGGCTTAATAAGTTGGGGGCTTAATAAGCTGGGGCTTAATAAGTTGGGGCTTAATAAGTTGGGGGCTTAATAAGTTGGGGGCTTAATCAGTTGGGGGCTTAATCAGTTGGGGGCGTATTCAGTTGGGGGCTTAGTTAGTTGGTTGGGGGCTTATTTAGTTGGTTGGGGGCTTATTTAGTTGGTTGGGGGCTTATTTGGTTGGGGGCTTATTTGGTTGGGGGCTTATTTAGTTGGGGGCTTATTTAGTTGGGGGCTTATTTAGTTGGGGGCTTATTCAGTTGGGGGCTTATTCAGTTGGGGGCTTATTCAGTTGGGGGCTTATTCAGTTGGGGGCTTATTCAGTTGGGGGCTTATTCAGTTGGGGGCTTATTCAGTTGGGGGCTTATTCAGTTGGGGGCTTAATAAGTTGGGGGCTTATTCAGTTGGGGGCTTATTCAGTTGGGGGCTTAATAAGTTGGGGGCTTTATTAGTTATTAGTGGGGGCTTTATTAGTGGGGGCTTTATTAGTGGGGGCTTTATTAGTTATTATTTGGGACTTTATTAGTTGGTCTTTTTTTTCATTTTCTTTTTTTTCCACTGGTCTATTTCAGTGCTTCTGGCGTGCACGTCTACCTCAGTGCTTCTGGCGTGCACGTCTACCTCAGTGCTTCTGGCGTGCACGTCTACCTCAGTGCTTCTGGCGTGCACGTCTACCAAAGTCCTTCTGGCGTGCACGTCTACCTCAGTGCTTCTGGCGTGCACGTCTACCTGTAATACATTATCTAGCGTCCACGTCTACCAGAGATTCCGGCGTCCACGTCTACCTTCCTAGTAATGTACAGGTCTAAATCTATTATAATTTTACATTTTTTTAGGATTAGATGTTAATGTTTTTAGGTTTTTTTTTTTAACTTCTGTTACATTTACAATTACTTTTACATTTTTGTTTATTAATTGGGGATTTAATTAGAAGGGGCTTTATATTAGTTGGGGCTTAAAAAGTTGGGGCTTAATTAGTTGGGGGCTTAATAAGTAGGGGCTTAATAAGTTGGGGGCTTAATAAGTTGGGGGCTTAATAAGTTGGGGGCTTAATAAGCTGGGGCTTAATAAGTTGGGGCTTAATAAGTTGGGGGCTTAATCAGTTGGGGGCTTAATCAGTTGGGGGCTTATTCAGTTGGGGGCTTATTTAGTTGGTTGGGGGCTTATTTAGTTGGTTGGGGGCTTAATCAGTTGGGGGCTTAATCAGTTGGATGCTTATTTAGTTGGTTGGGGGCTTATTCAGTTGGGGGCTTATTCAGTTGGGGGCTTATTCAGTTGGGGGCTTAATAAGTTGGGGGCTTAATAAGTTGGGGGCTTAATAAGTTGGGGGCTTAATAAGTTGGGGGCTTAATAAGTTGGGGGCTTAATAAGTTGGGGGCTTTATTAGTTGGGGGCTTTATTAGTTGGGGGCTTTATTAGTTGGGGGCTTTATTAGTTGGGGGCTTTATTAGTTGGGGGCTTTATTAGTTGGGGGCTTTATAAGTTGGGGGCTTTAGAAGTTGGGGGCTTTAGAAGTTGGGGGCTTATTCAGTTGGGGGCTTATTTAGTTGGTTGGGGGCTTATTTAGTTGGTTGGGGGCTTAATCAGTTGGGGGCTTAATCAGTTGGATGCTTATTTAGTTGGTTGGGGGCTTATTCAGTTGGGGGCTTATTCAGTTGGGGGCTTATTTAGTTGGGGGCTTAATAAGTTGGGGGCTTAATAAGTTGGGGGCTTAATAAGTTGGGGGCTTTATTAGTTGGGGGCTTTATTACTTGGGGGCTTTATTAGTTGGGGGCTTTATTAGTTGGGGGCTTTAGAAGTTGGGGGCTTTAGAAGTTGGGGGCTTTAGAAGTTGGGGGCTTTATTAGTTGGGGGCTTTATTAGTTGGGGGCTTTATTAGTTGGGGGCGTTATTAGTGGGGGCGTTATTAGTGGGGGCGTTATTAGTGGGGGCTTTTTTAGTTATTAGTGGGGGCTTTTTTAGTGGGGGGTTCATTAGTTATTAGTGGGGGCTTTATTAGTTATTAGTGGGGGCTTTATTAGTTGGTCTTTTTTTTCATTTTTCTTTTTTTTCCACTGGTCTATTTTAGTGCTACTGGCGTGCACGTCTACCTCAGTACTTCTGGCGTGCACGTCTACCTCAGTACTTCTGGCGTGCACGTCTACCTCAGTACTTCTGGCGTGCACGTCTACCTCAGTGCTTCTGGCGTGCACGTCTACCTCAGTGCTTCTGGCATGCACGTCTACCTCAGTGCTTCTGGCGTGCACGTCTACCTTAGTACATCTGGCGTGCACGTCTACCTCAGTGCTTCTGGCGTGCACGTCTACCTGTAATACATTATCTAGCGTCCACGTCTACCAGAGTTTCCGGCGTCCACGTCTACCTTCCTAGTAATGTACAGGTCTAAATCTATTATAATTTTACATTTTTTTAGGATTAGATGTTAATGTTTTTAGGGTTTTTTTTTTTAACTTCTGTTACATTTACAATTACTTTTACATTTTTGTTTATTAATTGGGGCTTAATTAGAAGGGGCTTTATATTAGTTGGGGCTTAAAAAGTTGGGGCTTAAAAAGTTGGGGCTTAATTAGTTGGGGGCTTAATAAGTTGGGGGCTTAATAAGTTGGGGGCTTAATAAGTTGGGGGCTTAATAAGTTGGGGGCTTAATAAGTTGGGGGCTTAATAAGTTGGGGGCTTAATCAGTTGGGGGCTTATTTAGTTGGTTGGGGGCTTATTTAGTTGGTTGGGGGCTTATTTAGTTGGTTGAGGGCTTATTTAGTTGGTTGAGGGCTTATTTAGTTGGGGGCTTATTCAGTTGGGGGCTTATTCAGTTGGGGGCTTATTCAGTTGGGGGCTTATTCAGTTGGGGGCTTATTCAGTTGGGGGCTTATTCAGTTGGGGGCTTATTCAGTTGGGGGCTTATTCAGTTGGGGGCTTAATAAGATGGGGGCTTAATAAGTTGGGGGCTTATTTAGTTGGGGGCTTATTCAGTTGGGGGCTTATTCAGTTGGGGGCTTATTCAGTTGGCGGCTTATTCAGTTGGCGGCTTATTCAGTTGGCGGCTTATTCAGTTGGCGGCTTATTCAGTTGGCGGCTTATTCAGTTGGCGGCTTATTCAGTTGGCGGCTTATTCAGTTGGCGGCTTATTCAGTTGGCGGCTTATTCAGTTGGCGGCTTATTCAGTTGGCGGCTTATTCAGTTGGCGGCTTATTCAGTTGGGGGCTTATTCAGTTGGGGGCTTATTCAGTTGGGGGCTTATTCAGTTGGGGGCTTATTCAGTTGGGGGCTTATTCAGTTGGGGGCTTATTCAGTTGGGGGCTTATTCAGTTGCGGGCTTATTCAGTTGGGGGCTTTATAATTTGGGGGCTTTATTAGTTATTAGTGGGGGCTTTATTAGTTATTAGTGGGGGCTTTATTAGTGGGGGCTTTATTAGTTATTATTTGGGACTTTATTAGTTGGTCTTTTTTTTCATTTTTCTTTTTTTTCCACTGGTCTATTTCAGTGCTTCTGGCGTGCACGTCTACCTCAGTGCTTCTGGCGTGCACGTCTACCTGTAATACATTATCTAGCGTCCACGTCTACCAGAGATTCCGGCGTCCACGTCTACCTTCCTAGTAATGTACAGGTCTAAATCTATTATAATTTTACATTTTTTTAGGATTAGATGTTAATGTTTTTAGGGTTTTTTTTTAACTTCTGTTACATTTACAATTACTTTTACATTTTTGTTTATTAATTGGGGCTTAATTAGAAGGGGCTTTATATTAGTTGGGGCTTAAAAAGTTGGGGGCTTAATTAGTTGGGGGCTTAATTAGTTGGGGGCTTAATTAGTTGGGGGCTTAATTAGTTGGGGGCTTAATTAGTTGGGGGCTTAATTAGTTGGGGGCTTAATTAGTGGGGGCTTAATCAGTTGGGGGCTTTATAAGTTGGGGGCTTAATCAGTTGGGGGCTTATTTAGTTGGTTGGGGGCTTATTCAGTTGGGGGCTTAATAAGTTGGGGGCTTAATAAGTTGGGGGCTTAATAAGTTGGGGGCTTAATAAGTTGGGGGCTTAATCAGTTGGGGGCTTAATCAGTTGGGGGCTTAATCGGTTGGGGGCTTAATCGGTTGGGGGCTTAATCGGTTGGGGGCTTATTTAGTTGGTTGGGGGCTTATTTAGTTGGGGGCTTATTTAGTTGGGGGCTTATTCAGTTGGGGGCTTATTCAGTTGGGGGCTTATTCAGTTGGGGGCTTATTCAGTTGGGGGCTTATTCAGTTGGGGGCTTATTCAGTTGGGGGCTTATTCAGTTGGGGGCTTATTCAGTTGGGGGCTTATTCAGTTGGGGGCTTATTCAGTTGGGGGCTTATTCAGTTGGGGGCTTATTCAGTTGGGGGCTTAATCAGTTGGGGGCTTAATCTGTTGGGGGCTTATTTAGTTGGTTGGGGGCTTATTTAGTTGGTTGGGGGCTTATTTAGTTGGGGGCTTATTTAGTTGGGGGCTTATTTAGTTGGGGGCTTATTTAGTTGGGGGCTTATTCAGTTGGGGGCTTATTCAGTTGGGGGCTTATTTAGTTGGGGGCTTATTTAGTTGGGGGCTTAATAAGTTGGGGGCTTAATAAGTTGGGGGCTTAATAAGTTGGGGGCTTAATAAGTTGGGGGCTTAATAAGTTGGGGGCTTAATAATTTGGGGGCTTTATAAGTTGGGGGCTTTATAATTTGGGGGCTTTATAATTTGGGGGCTTAATAAGTTGGGGGCTTTATAAGTTGGGGGCTTTATTAGTTATTAGTGGGGGCTTTATTAGTTATTAGTGGGGGCTTTATTAGTGGGGGCTTTATTAGTTATTATTTGGGACTTTATTAGTTGGTCTTTTTTTTCATTTTTCTTTTTTTTCCACTGGTCTATTTCAGTGCTTCTGGCGTGCACGTCTACCTCAGTGCTTCTGGCGTGCACGTCTACCTCAGTGCTTCTGGCGTGCACGTCTACCTCAGTTCTTCTGGCGTGCACGTCTACCTCAGTGCTTCTGGCGTGCACGTCTACCTCAGTGCTTCTGGCGTGCACGTCTACCTCAGTACATCTGGCGTGCACGTCTACCTCAGTGCTTCTGGCGTGCACGTCTACCTGTAATACATTATCTAGCGTCCACGTCTACCAGAGATTCCGGCGTCCACGTATACCTTCCTAGTAATGTACAGGTCTAAATCTATTATAATTTTACATTTTTTTAGGATTAGATGTTAATGTTTTTAGGGTTTTTTTTTTTAACTTCTGTTACATTTACAATTACTTTTACATTTTTGTTTATTAATTGGGGCTTAATTAGAAGGGGCTTTATATTAGTTGGGGCTTAAAATGTTGGGGCTTAATAAGTTGGGGGCTTAATTAGTTGGGGGCTTAATAAGTTGGGGGCTTAATCAGTTGGGGGCTTAATCAGTTGGGGGCTTAATCAGTTGGGGGCTTAATCAGTTGGGGGCTTATTCGGTTGGGGGCTTATTTAGTTGGTTGGGGGCTTATTTAATTGGGGGCTTATTTAGTTGGGGGCTTATTTAGTTGGGGGCTTATTTAGTTGGGGGCTTATTCAGTTGGGGGCTTATTCAGTTGGGGGCTTATTCAGTTGGGGGCTTATTCAGTTGGGGGCTTATTTAGTTGGGGGCTTATTTAGTTGGGGGCTTATTTAGTTGGGGGCTTATTTAGTTGGGGGCTTATTTAGTTGGGGGCTTATTTAGTTGGGGGCTTATTTAGTTGGGGGCTTATTTAGTTGGGGGCTTTATTAGTTGGGGGCTTTATAAGTTGGGGGCTTAATAAGTTGGGGGCTTTATAAGTTGGGGGCTTTATTAGTTATTAGTGGGGGCTTTATTAGTTATTAGTGGGGGCTTTATTAGTTATTAGTGGGGGCTTTATTAGTGGGGGCTTTATTAGTTATTATTTGGGACTTTATTAGTTGGTCTTTTTTTTCATTTTTCTTTTTTTTCCACTGGTCTATTTCAGTGCTTCTGGCGTGCACGTCTACCTCAGTGCTTCTGGCGTGCACGTCTACCTCAGTGCTTCTGGCGTGCACGTCTACCTGTAGTACATTATCTAGCGTCCACGTCTACCAGAGTTTCCGGCGTCCACGTCTACCTTCCTAGTAATGTACAGGTCTAAATCTATTATAATTTTACATTTTTTTAGGATTAGATGTTAATGTTTTTAGGGGTTTTTTTTTAACTTCTGTTACATTTACAATTACTTTTACATTTTTGTTTATTAATTGGGGCTTAATTAGAAGGGGCTTTATATTAGTTGGGGCTTAATTAGTTGGGGCTTAATTAGTTGGGGGCTTAATTAGTTGGGGGCTTAATTAGTTGGGGGCTTAATTAGTTGGGGGCTTAATTAGTTGGGGGCTTAATTAGTTGGGGGCTTAATTAGTTGGGGGCTTAATTAGTTGGGGGCTAAATTAGTTGGGGGCTTATTTAGTTGGTTGGGGGCTTATTTAGTTGGGGGCTTATTTAGTTGGGGGCTTATTTAGTTGGGGGCTTATTTAGTTGGGGGCTTATTTAGTTGGGGGCTTATTTAGTTGGGGGCTTATTTAGTTGGGGGCTTATTTAGTTGGGGGCTTATTTAGTTGGGGGCTTATTTAGTTGGGGGCTTATTTAGTTGGGGGCTTTATAAGTTGGGGGCTTTATAAGTTGGGGGCTTTATAAGTTGGGGGCTTAATAAGTTGGGGGCTTTATAAGTTGGGGGCTTTATTAGTTATTAGTGGGGGCTTTATTAGTTATTAGTGGGGGCTTTATTAGTGGGGGCTTTATTAGTTATTATTTGGGACTTTATTAGTTGGTCTTTTTTTTCATTTTTCTTTTTTTTCCACTGGTCTATTTCAGTGCTTCTGGCGTGCACGTCTACCTCTGTGCTTCTGGCGTGCACGTCTACCTCTGTGCTTCTGGCGTGCACGTCTACCTGTAGTACATTATCTAGCGTCCACGTCTACCAGAGTTTCCGGCGTCCACGTCTACCTTCCTAGTAATGTACAGGTCTAAATCTATTATAATTTTACATTTTTTTAGGATTAGATGTTAATGTTTTTAGGGGTTTTTTTTTAACTTCTGTTACATTTACAATTACTTTTACATTTTTGTTTATTAATTGGGGCTTAATTAGAAGGGGCTTTATATTAGTTGGGGCTTAATAAGTTGGTGCTTAATAAGTTGGGGGCTTAATTAGTTGGGGGCTTAATTAGTTGGGGGCTTAATTAGTTGGGGGCTTAATTAGTTGGGGGCTTAATTAGTTGGGGGCTTAATTAGTTGGGGGCTTAATCAGTTGGGGGCTTAATCAGTTGGGGGCTTATTTAGTTGGTTGGGGGCTTATTAAGTTGGGGGCTTATTCAGTTGGGGGCTTATTTAGTTGGGGGCTTATTTAGTTGGGGGCTTATTTAGTTGGGGGCTTAATTAGTTGGGGGCTTAATAAGATGGGGGATTATAAGTTGGGGGCTTTATAAGTTGGGGGCTTTATAAGTTGGGGGCTTTATAAGTTGGGGGCTTTATAAGTTGGGGGCTTTATTAGTTGGGGGCTTAATTAGTGGGGGCTTTATAAGTTGGGGGCTTTATAAGTTGGGGGCTTTATAAGTTGGGGGCTTTATAAGTTGGGGGCTTTATAAGTTGGGGGCTTCTATTAGCTGGGGCTTAATAAGTTGGGGGCTTAATAAGTTGGGGGCTTCATTAGTTGGGGGCTTCTATTAGCTGGGGCTTTATAAGTTGGGGGCTTTATAAGTTGGGGGCTTTATAAGTTGGGGGCTTTATAAGTTGGGGGCTTTATAAGTTGGGGGCTTTATAAGTTGGGGGCTTTATAAGTTGGGGGCTTTATAAGTTGGGGGCTTTATAAGTTATTAGTTGGGGGCTTTATAAGTTATTAGTTGGGGGCTTTATAAGTTATTAGTTGGGGGCTTTATTAGTTATTATTGGGGGGTTCATTAGTTATTAGTTGGGGGGTTCATTAGTTATTATTTGGGGGGGTTCATTAGTTATTAGTGGGGGCTTTATTAGTTATTAGTGGGGGCTTTTTTAGTGGGGGCTTTATTAGTTATTAGTGGGGGCTTTATTAGTTGGTCTTTTTTTTCATTTTTCTTTTTTTTCCACTGGTCTATTTCAGTGCTTCTGGCGTGCACGTCTACCTCAGTTGTTCTGGCGTGCACGTCTACCTCAGTACTTCTGGCGTGCACGTCTACCTGAAGTACATTATCTAGCGTCCACGTCTACCTTCCTAGTAATGTACAGGTCTAAATCTATTATAATTTTACATTTTTTTAGGATTAGATGTTAATGTTTTTAGGGTTTTTTTTTTAACTTCTGTTACATTTACAATTACTTTTACATTTTTGTTTATTAATTGGGGCTTAATTAGAAGGGGCTTTATATTAGTTGGGGGCTTAATTAGTTGGGGGCTTAATTAGTTGGGGGCTTAATTAGTTGGGGGCTTATTCAGTTGGGGGCTTTATAATTTGGGGGCTTTATTAGTTATTAGTGGGGGCTTTATTAGTTATTAGTGGGGGCTTTATTAGTGGGGGCTTTATTAGTTATTATTTGGGACTTTATTAGTTGGTCTTTTTTTCATTTTTCTTTTTTTTCCACTGGTCTATTTCAGTGCTTCTGGCGTGCACGTCTACCTCAGTGCTTCTGGCGTGCACGTCTACCTGTAATACATTATCTAGCGTCCACGTCTACCAGAGATTCCGGCGTCCACGTCTACCTTCCTAGTAATGTACAGGTCTAAATCTATTATAATTTTACATTTTTTTAGGATTAGATGTTAATGTTTTTAGGGGTTTTTTTTAACATCTGTTACATTTACAATTACTTTTACATTTTTGTTTATTAATTGGGGCTTAATTAGAAGGGGCTTTATATTAGTTGGGGCTTTATAAGTTGGGGGCTTAATTAGTTGGGGGCTTAATTAGTTGGGGGCTTAATTAGTTGGGGGCTTAATTAGTTGGGGGCTTAATTAGTTGGGGGCTTAATTAGTTGGGGGCTTAATTAGTGGGGGCTTAATCAGTTGGGGGCTTAATAAGTTGGGGGCTTAATCAGTTGGATGCTTATTTAGTTGGTTGGGGGCTTATTCAGTTGGGGGCTTAATAAGTTGGGGGCTTAATAAGTTGGGGGCTTAATAAGTTGGGGGCTTAATAAGTTGGGGGCTTAATCAGTTGGGGGCTTAATCAGTTGGGGGCTTAATCAGTTGGGGGCTTAATCGGTTGGGGGCTTAATCGGTTGGGGGCTTATTTAGTTGGTTGAGGGCTTATTTAGTTGGGGGCTTATTTAGTTGGGGGCTTATTCAGTTGGGGGCTTATTCAGTTGGGGGCTTATTCAGTTGGGGGCTTATTCAGTTGGGGGCTTATTCAGTTGGGGGCTTATTCAGTTGGGGGCTTATTCAGTTGGGGGCTTATTCAGTTGGGGGCTTATTCAGTTGGGGGCTTATTCAGTTGGGGGCTTATTCAGTTGGGGGCTTATTCAGTTGGGGGCTTATTCAGTTGGGGGCTTATTCAGTTGGGGGCTTAATCAGTTGGGGGCTTAATCAGTTGGGGGCTTATTTAGTTGGTTGGGGGCTTATTTAGTTGGTTGGGGGCTTATTTAGTTGAGGGCTTATTTAATTGGGGGCTTATTCAGTTGGGGGCTTATTTAGTTGGGGGCTTATTCAGTTGGGGGCTTATTCAGTTGGGGGCTTATTTAGTTGGGGGCTTATTTAGTTGGGGGCTTAATAAGTTGGGGGCTTAATAAGTTGGGGGCTTAATAAGTTGGGGGCTTAATAAGTTGGGGGCTTAATAAGTTGGGGGCTTAATAATTTGGGGGCTTTATAATTTGGGGGCTTTATAATTTGGGGGCTTTATAATTTGGGGGCTTAATAAGTTGGGGGCTTTATAAGTTGGGGGCTTTATTAGTTATTAGTGGGGGCTTTATTAGTTATTAGTGGGGGCTTTATTAGTGGGGGCTTTATTAGTTATTATTTGGGACTTTATTAGTTGGTCTTTTTTTTCATTTTTCTTTTTTTTCCACTGGTCTATTTCAGTGCTTCTGGCGTGCACGTCTACCTCAGTGCTTCTGGCGTGCACGTCTACCTCAGTGCTTCTGGCGTGCACGTCTACCTCAGTGCTTCTGGCGTGCACGTCTACCTCAGTGCTTCTGGCGTGCACGTCTACCTCAGTGCTTCTGGCGTGCACGTCTACCTCAGTACATCTGGCGTGCACGTCTACCTCAGTGCTTCTGGCGTGCACGTCTACCTGTAATACATTATCTAGCGTCCACGTCTACCAGAGATTCCGGCGTCCACGTCTACCTTCCTAGTAATGTACAGGTCTAAATCTATTATAATTTTACATTTTTTTAGGATTAGATGTTAATGTTTTTAGGGTTTTTTTTTTTAACTTCTGTTACATTTACAATTACTTTTACATTTTTGTTTGTTAATTGGGGCTTAATTAGAAGGGGCTTAATAACTTGGGGCTTAAAATGTTGGGGCTTAATAAGTTGGGGGCTTAATTAGTTGGGGGCTTAATAAGTTGGGGGCTTAATCAGTTGGGGGCTTAATCAGTTGGGGGCTTAATCAGTTGGGGGCTTAATCAGTTGGGGGCTTATTCGGTTGGGGGCTTATTTAGTTGGTTGGGGGCTTATTTAGTTGAGGGCTTATTTAATTGGGGGCTTATTTAGTTGGGGGCTTATTTAGTTGGGGGCTTATTTAGTTGGGGGCTTATTCAGTTGGGGGCTTATTCAGTTGGGGGCTTATTCAGTTGGGGGCTTATTCAGTTGGGGGCTTATTTAGTTGGGGGCTTATTTAGTTGGGGGCTTATTTAGTTGGGGGCTTATTTAGTTGGGGGCTTATTTAGTTGGGGGCTTATTTAGTTGGGGGCTTATTTAGTTGGGGGCTTATTTAGTTGGGGGCTTTATAATTTGGGGGCTTTATTATTTGGGGGCTTAATAAGTTGGGGGCTTTATAAGTTGGGGGCTTTATTAGTTATTAGTGGGGGCTTTATTAGTTATTAGTGGGGGCTTTATTAGTTATTAGTGGGGGCTTTATTAGTTATTAATTGGGACTTTATTAGTTGGTCTTTTTTTTCATTTTTCTTTTTTTTCCACTGGTCTATTTCAGTGCTTCTGGCGTGCACGTCTACCTCAGTGCTTCTGGCGTGCACGTCTACCGCAGTGCTTCTGGCGTGCACGTCTACCTGTCGTACATTATCTAGCGTCCACGTCTACCAGAATTTCCGGCGTCCACGTCTACCTTCCTAGTAATGTACAGGTCTAAATCTATTATAATTTTACATTTTTTTAGGATTAGATGTTAATGTTTTTAGGGGTTTTTTTTTAACTTCTGTTACATTTACAATTACTTTTACATTTTTGTTTATTAATTGGGGCTTAATTAGAAGGGGCTTTATATTAGTTGGGGCTTAATTAGTTGGGGCTTAATTAGTTGGGGGCTTAATTAGTTGGGGGCTTAATTAGTTGGGGGCTTAATTAGTTGGGGGCTTAATTAGTTGGGGGCTTAATTAGTTGGGGGCTTAATTAGTTGGGGGCTTAATTAGTTGGGGGCTAAATTAGTTGGATGCTTATTTAGTTGGTTGGGGGCTTATTTAGTTGGGGGCTTATTTAGTTGGGGGCTTATTTAGTTGGGGGCTTATTTAGTTGGGGGCTTATTTAGTTGGGGGCTTATTTAGTTGGGGGCTTATTTAGTTGGGGGCTTATTTAGTTGGGGGCTTATTTAGTTGGGGGCTTATTTAGTTGGGGGCTTATTTAGTTGGGGGCTTTATAAGTTGGGGGCTTTATAAGTTGGGGGCTTTATAAGTTGGGGGCTTAATAAGTTGGGGGCTTTATAAGTTGGGGGCTTTATTAGTTATTAGTGGGGGCTTTATTAGTTATTAGTGGGGGCTTTATTAGTGGGGGCTTTATTAGTTATTAATTGGGACTTTATTAGTTGGTCTTTTTTTTCATTTTTCTTTTTTTTCCACTGGTCTATTTCAGTGCTTCTGGCGTGCACGTCTACCTCTGTGCTTCTGGCGTGCACGTCTACCTCTGTGCTTCTGGCGTGCACGTCTACCTGTCGTACATTATCTAGCGTCCACGTCTACCAGAATTTCCGGCGTCCACGTCTACCTTCCTAGTAATGTACAGGTCTAAATCTATTATAATTTTACATTTTTTTAGGATTAGATGTTAATGTTTTTAGGGGTTTTTTTTTAACTTCTGTTACATTTACAATTACTTTTACATTTTTGTTTATTAATTGGGGCTTAATTAGAAGGGGCTTTATATTAGTTGGGGCTTAATAAGTTGGTGCTTAATAAGTTGGGGGCTTAATTAGTTGGGGGCTTAATTAGTTGGGGGCTTAATTAGTTGGGGGCTTAATTAGTTGGGGGCTTAATTAGTTGGGGGCTTAATTAGTTGGGGGCTTAATCAGTTGGGGGCTTAATCAGTTGGATGCTTATTTAGTTGGTTGGGGGCTTATTAAGTTGGGGGCTTATTCAGTTGGGGGCTTATTTAGTTGGGGGCTTATTTAGTTGGGGGCTTATTTAATTGGGGGCTTAATAAGATGGGGGCTTAATAAGATGGGGGATTATAAGTTGGGGGCTTTATGAGTTGGGGGCTTTATGAGTTGGGGGCTTTATGAGTTGGGGGCTTTATGAGTTGGGGGCTTTATGAGTTGGGGGATTTATAAGTGGGGGCTTTATAAGTTGGGGGCTTTATAAGTTGGGGGCTTTATAAGTTGGGGGCTTTATAAGTTGGGGGCTTTATAAGTTGGGGGCTTTATAAGTTGGGGGCTTCTATTAGCTGGGGCTTAATAAGTTGGGGGCTTAATAAGTTGGGGGCTTCTATTAGCTGGGGCTTTATAAGTTGGGGGCTTTATAAGTTGGGGGCTTTATAAGTTGGGGGCTTTATAAGTTGGGGGCTTTATAAGTTGGGGGCTTTATAAGTTGGGGGCTTTATAAGTTGGGGGCTTTATAAGTTATTAGTTGGGGGCTTTATAAGTTATTAGTTGGGGGCTTTATAAGTTATTAGTTGGGGGCTTTATTAGTTATTATTGGGGGGTTCATTAGTTATTAGTTGGGGGGTTCATTAGTTATTATTTGGGGGGTTCATTAGTTATTAGTGGGGGCTTTTTTAGTGGGGGCTTTATTAGTTATTAGTGGGGGCTTTATTAGTTGGTCTTTTTTTTCATTTTTCTTTTTTTTCCACTGGTCTATTTCAGTGCTTCTGGCGTGCACGTCTACCTCAGTTGTTCTGGCGTGCACGTCTACCTCAGTACTTCTGGCGTGCACGTCTACCTGAAGTACATTATCTAGCGTCCACGTCTACCTTCCTAGTAATGTACAGGTCTAAATCTATTATAATTTTACATTTTTTTAGGATTAGATGTTAATGTTTTTAGGGTTTTTTTTTTAACTTCTGTTACATTTACAATTACTTTTACATTTTTGTTTATTAATTGGGGCTTAATTAGAAGGGGCTTTATATTAGTTGGGGGCTTAATTAGTTGGGGGCTTAATTAGTTGGGGGCTTAATTAGTTGGGGGCTTAATTAGTTGGGGGCTTAATTAGTTGGGGGCTTATTTAGTTGGGGGCTTAATAAGTTGGGGGCTTAATCAGTTGGGGGCTTAATCAGTTGGGGGCTTTAGAAGTTGGGGGCTTTAGAAGTTGGGGGCTTTAGAAGTTGGGGGCTTTAGAAGTTGGGGGCTTTAGAAGTTGGGGGCTTTAGAAGTTGGGGGCTTTAGAAGTTGGGGGCTTTAGAAGTTGGGGGCTTTATTAGTTATTAGTGGGGGCTTTATTAGTTATTAGTTGGGGGGTTCATTAGTTATTAGTGGGGGCTTTATTAGTTATTAGTGGGGGCTTTTTTAGTGGGGGCTTTATTAGTTATTAGTGGGGGCTTTATTAGTTGGTCTTTTTTTTCATTTTTCTTTTTTTTCCACTGGTCTATTTCAGTGCTTCTGGCGTGCACGTCTAC
The DNA here is from genome assembly GCF_013368605.1 of Nyctibius grandis. NCBI lineage: Eukaryota > Metazoa > Chordata > Aves > Nyctibiiformes > Nyctibiidae > Nyctibius > Nyctibius grandis. The sequence continues at coordinate 21,786 of NW_027167603.1, forward strand.
CTCAGTGCTTCTGGCGTGCACGTCTACCTCAGTGCTTCTGGCGTGCACGTCTACCTCAGTGCTTCTGGCGTGCACGTCTACCTCAGTGCTTCTGGCGTGCACGTCTACCTCAGTGCTTCTGGCGTGCACGTCTACCTCAGTACTTCTGGCGTGCACGTCTACCTCAGTGCTTCTGGCGTGCACGTCTACCTGTAGTACATTATCTAGCGTCCACGTTACCTTCCTAGTAATGTACAGGTCTAAATCTATTATAATTTTACATTTTTTTAGGATTAGATGTTAATGTTTTTAGGGTTTTTTTTTTAACTTCTGTTACATTTACAATTACTTTTACATTTTTGTTTATTAATTGGGGCTTAATTAGAAGGGGCTTTATATTAGTTGGGGCTTAATAAGTTGGTGCTTAATAAGTTGGGGCTTAATTAGTTGGGGGCTTAATTAGTTGGGGGCTTAATTAGTTGGGGGCTTAATTAGTTGGGGGCTTAATTAGTTAGGGCTTAATTAGTTGGGGGCTTAATTAGTTAGGGCTTAATTAGTTGGGGGCTTAATTAGTGGGGGCTTATTCAGTTGGGGGCTTATTTAGTTGGGGGCTTAATTAGTTGGGGGCTTAATTAGTTGGGGGCTTAATTAGTTGGGGGCTTAATTAGTTGGGGGCTTAATTAGTTGGGGGCTTAATTAGTTGGGGGCTTAATTAGTTGGGGGCTTAATCAGTTGGGGGCTTAATCAGTTGGATGCTTATTTAGTTGGTTGGGGGCTTATTAAGTTGGGGGCTTATTCAGTTGGGGGCTTATTTAGTTGGGGGCTTATTTAGTTGGGGGCTTATTTAATTGGGGGCTTAATAAGATGGGGGCTTAATAAGATGGGGGATTATAAGTTGGGGGCTTTATGAGTTGGGGGCTTTATGAGTTGGGGGCTTTATGAGTTGGGGGCTTTATGAGTTGGGGGCTTTATAAGTGGGGGCTTTATAAGTGGGGGCTTTATAAGTTGGGGGCTTTATAAGTTGGGGGCTTTATAAGTTGGGGGCTTTATAAGTTGGGGGCTTCTATTAGTTGGGGCTTAATAAGTTGGGGGCTTAATAAGTTGGGGGCTTAATAAGTTGGGGGCTTCTATTAGCTGGGGCTTTATAAGTTGGGGGCTTTATAAGTTGGGGGCTTTATAAGTTGGGGGCTTTATAAGTTGGGGGCTTTATAAGTTGGGGGCTTTATAAGTTATTAGTTGGGGGCTTTATAAGTTATTAGTTGGGGGCTTTATTAGTTATTAGTTGGGGGCTTTATTAGTTATTATTGGGGGGTTCATTAGTTATTAGTTGGGGGGTTCATTAGTTATTAGTGGGGGCTTTATTAGTTATTAGTGGGGGCTTTTTTAGTGGGGGCTTTATTAGTTATTAGTGGGGGCTTTATTAGTTGGTCTTTTTTTTCATTTTTCTTTTTTTTCCACTGGTCTATTTCAGTGCTTCTGGCGTGCACGTCTACCTCAGTTGATCTGGCGTGCACGTCTACCTCAGTACTTCTGGCGTGCACGTCTACCTGAAGTACATTATCTAGCGTCCACGTCTACCTTCCTAGTAATGTACAGGTCTAAATCTATTATAATTTTACATTTTTTTAGGATTAGATGTTAATGTTTTTAGGGTTTTTTTTTTAACTTCTGTTACATTTACAATTACTTTTACATTTTTGTTTATTAATTGGGGCTTAATTAGAAGGGGCTTTATATTAGTTGGGGGCTTAATTAGTTGGGGGCTTAATTAGTTGGGGGCTTAATTAGTTGGGGGCTTAATCACTGGGGGCTTAATCACTTGGGGGCTTATTTAGTTGGGGGCTTATTTAGTTGGGGGCTTATTTAGTTGGGGGCTTAATAAGTTGGGGGCTTAATAAGTTGGGGGCTTAATAAGTTGGGGGCTTAATAAGTTGGGGGCTTTAGAAGTTGGGGGCTTTAGAAGTTGGGGGCTTTAGAAGTTGGGGGCTTTAGAAGTTGGGGGCTTTAGAAGTTGGGGGCTTTAGAAGTTGGGGGCTTTAGAAGTTGGGGGCTTTAGAAGTTGGGGGCTTTAGAAGTTGGGGGCTTTAGAAGTTGGGGGCTTTATTAGTTATTAGTGGGGGCTTTATTAGTTATTAGTGGGGGCTTTATTAGTTATTAGTGGGGGCTTTATTAGTTATTAGTGGGGGCTTTTTTAGTGGGGGCTTTATTAGTTATTAGTGGGGGCTTTATTAGTTGGTCTTTTTTTTCATTTTTCTTTTTTTTCCACTGGTCTATTTCAGTGCTTCTGGCGTGCACGTCTACCTCAGTGCTTCTGGCGTGCACGTCTACCTCAGTGCTTCTGGCGTGCACGTCTACCTCAGTGCTTCTGGCGTGCACGTCTACCTCAGTGCTTCTGGCGTGCACGTCTACCTGTAGTACATTATCTAGCGTCCACGTTACCTTCCTAGTAATGTACAGGTCTAAATCTATTATAATTTTACATTTTTTAGGATTAGATGTTAATGTTTTTAGGGTTTTTTTTTTAACTTCTGTTACATTTACAATTACTTTTACATTTTTGTTTATTAATTGGGGCTTAATTAGAAGGGGCATTATATTAGTTGGGGCTTAATAAGTTGGTGCTTAATAAGTTGGGGCTTAATTAGTTGGGGGCTTAATTAGTTGGGGGCTTAATTAGTTGGGGGCTTAATTAGTGGGGGCTTAATTAGTGGGGGCTTAATCAGTTGGGGGCTTATTTAGTTGGGGGCTTAATTAGTTGGGGGCTTAATTAGTTGGGGGCTTAATTAGTTGGGGGCTTAATTAGTTGGGGGCTTAATTAGTTGGGGGCTTAAGTAGTTGGGGGCTTAATCAGTTGGGGGCTTAATCAGTTGGTGGCTTAATCAGTTGGATGCTTATTTAGTTGGTTGGGGGCTTATTCAGTTGGGGGCTTATTCAGTTGGGGGCTTATTTAGTTGGGGGCTTATTTAGTTGGGGGCTTAATAAGTTGGGGGCTTTATAAGTTGGGGGCTTTATAAGTTGGGGGCTTAATGAGTTGGGGGCTTTATGAGTTGGGGGCTTTATGAGTTGGGGGCTTTATGAGTTGGGGGCTTTATAAGTTGGGGGCTTCTATTAGCGGGGGCTTCTATTAGCTGGGGCTTTATAAGTTGGGGGCTTTATAAGTTGGGGGGCTTAATAAGTTGGGGCTTAATAAGTTGGGGGCTTAATAAGTTGGGGCTTAATTAGTTGGGGCTTAATAAGTTGGGGGCTTAATTAGTTGGGGCTTAATCAGTTGGGGGCTTAATCAGTTGGGGGCTTAATCAGTTGGGGGCTTAATCAGTTGGGGGCTTAATCAGTTGGGGGCTTAATCAGTTGGGGGCTTATTCAGTTGGGGGCTTATTTAGTTGGTTGGGGGCTTATATAGTTGGGGGCTTATTTAGTTGGTTGGGGGCTTATATAGTTGGGGGCTTATTCAGTTGGGGGCTTATTCAGTTGGGGGCTTATTCAGTTGGGGGCTTATTCAGTTGGGGGCTTATTCAGTTGGGGGCTTATTCAGTTGGGGGCTTATTCAGTTGGGGGCTTATTCAGTTGGGGGCTTATTCAGTTGGGGGCTTATTCAGTTGGGGGCTTATTCAGTTGGGGGCTTAATAAGTTGGGGGCTTTATTAGTTATTAGTGGGGGCTTTATTAGTTATTAGTGGGGGCTTTATTAGTGGGGGCTTTATTAGTTATTATTTGGGACTTTATTAGTTGGTCTTTTTTTTCATTTTTCTTTTTTTTCCACTGGTCTATTTCAGTGCTTCTGGCGTGCACGTCTACCTGTAGTACATTATCTAGCGTCCACGTCTACCAGAGTTTCCGGCGTCCACGTCTACCTTCCTAGTAATGTACAGGTCTAAATCTATTATAATTTTACATTTTTTTAGGATTAGATGTTAATGTTTTTAGGGTTTTTTTTTTAACTTCTGTTACATTTACAATTACTTTTACATTTTTGTTTATTAATTGGGGCTTAATTAGAAGGGGCTTTATATTAGTTGGGGCTTAATTAGTTGGGGGCTTAATTAGTTGGGGGCTTAATTAGTTGGGGGCTTAATTAGTTGGGGGCTTAATCAGTTGGGGGCTTATTTAGTTGGTTGGGGGCTTAATAAGTTGGGGGCTTAATAAGTTGGGGGCTTAATAAGTTGGGGGCTTAATAAGTTGGGGGCTTAATAAGTTGGGGGCTTAATAAGTTGGGGGCTTTATGAGTTGGGGGCTTTATGAGTTGGAGGCTTTATGAGTTGGGGGCTTTATGAGTTGGGGGCTTTATGAGTTGGGGGCTTTATAAGTTGGGGGCTTTATAAGTTGGGGGCTTTATAAGTTGGGGGCTTCTATTAGCTGGGGCTTTAGAAGTTGGGGGCTTTAGAAGTTGGGGGCTTTAGAAGTTGGGGGCTTTAGAAGTTGGGGGCTTTAGAAGTTGGGGGCTTTAGAAGTTGGGGGCTTTAGAAGTTGGGGGCTTTAGAAGTTGGGGGCTTTAGAAGTTGGGGGCTTTAGAAGTTGGGGGCTTTAGAAGTTGGGGGCTTTAGATGTTGGGGGCTTTAGATGTTGGGGGCTTTAGGTGTTGGGGGCTTTAGATGTTGGGGGCTTTATTAGTTATTAGTGGGGGCTTTATAAGTTGGGGGCTTTATTAGTTATTAGTGGGGGCTTTATTAGTGGGGGCTTTATTAGTTATTAGTGGGGGCTTTATTAGTGGGGGCTTTATTAGTGGGGGCTTTATTAGTTGGTCTTTTTTTTTCATTTTTCTTTTTTTTCCACTGGTCTATTTCAGTGCTTCTGGCGTGCACGTCTACCTCAGTGCTTATTTAGTTGGGGGCTTATTTAGTTGGAGGCTTAATAAGTTGGGGGCTTAATAAGTTGGGGGCTTAATAAGTTGGGGGCTTAATAAGTTGGGGGCTTAATAAGTTGGGGGCTTTATTAGGTGGGGGCTTTATTAGGTGGGGGCTTTATTAGGTGGGGGCTTTATTAGGTGGGGGCTTTATTAGGTGGGGGCTTTATTAGGTGGGGGCTTTTTTAGTTATTAGTGGGGGCTTTATTAGTTATTAGTGGGGGCTTTATTAGTTATTAGTGGGGGCTTTATTAGTTATTAGTGGGGGCTTTATTAGTTATTAGTGGGGGCTTTTTTAGTGGGGGCTTTATTAGTTGGTCTTTTTTTTCATTTTTCTTTTTTTTCCACTGGTCTATTTCAGTGCTTCTGGTGTGCACGTCTACCTCAGTTGTTCTGGCGTGCACGTCTACCTCAGTACTTCTACGTGCACGTCTAACTGTAATACATTATCTAGCGTCCACGTCTACCAGAGATTCCGGCGTCCACGTCTACCTTCCTAGTAATTTACAGGTCCTAATCTATTATAATTTTACATTTTTTTAAGATTAGATGTTAATGTTTTTAGGGTTTTTTTTTTAACTTCTGTTACATTTACAATTACTTTTACATTTTTGTTTATTAATTGGGGCTTAATTAGAAGGGGCTTTATATTAGTTGGGGCTTAATAAGTTGGTGCTTAATAAGTTGGGGCTTAAAAAGTTGGGGCTTAATTAGTTGGGGGCTTAATTAGTTGGGGGCTTAATCAGTTGGGGGCTTAATCAGTTGGGGGCTTATTTAGTTGGGGGCTTATTTAGTTGGGGGCTTATTCAGTTGGGGGCTTATTCAGTTGGGGGCTTATTCAGTTGGGGGCTTATTCAGTTGGGGGCTTATTCAGTTGGGGGCTTATTCAGTTGGGGGCTTATTCAGTTGGGGGCTTAATCAGTTGGGGGCTTAATCAGTTGGGGGCTTATTTAGTTGGTTGGGGGCTTATTTAGTTGGTTGGGGGCTTATTTAGTTGAGGGCTTATTTAATTGGGGGCTTATTCAGTTGGGGGCTTATTTAGTTGGGGGCTTATTCAGTTGGGGGCTTATTCAGTTGGGGGCTTATTCAGTTGGGGGCTTATTTAGTTGGGGGCTTATTTAGTTGGGGGCTTAATAAGTTGGGGGCTTAATAAGTTGGGGGCTTAATAAGTTGGGGGCTTAATAAGTTGGGGGCTTTATAATTTGGGGGCTTTATAATTTGGGGGCTTTATAATTTGGGGGCTTAATAAGTTGGGGGCTTTATAAGTTGGGGGCTTTATTAGTTATTAGTGGGGGCTTTATTAGTTATTAGTGGGGGCTTTATTAGTGGGGGCTTTATTAGTTATTATTTGGGACTTTATTAGTTGGTCTTTTTTTTCATTTTTCTTTTTTTTCCACTGGTCTATTTCAGTGCTTCTGGCGTGCACGTCTACCTCAGTGCTTCTGGCGTGCACGTCTACCTCAGTGCTTCTGGCGTGCACGTCTACCTCAGTTCTTCTGGCGTGCACGTCTACCTCAGTGCTTCTGGCGTGCACGTCTACCTCAGTGCTTCTGGCGTGCACGTCTACCTCAGTGCTTCTGGCGTGCACGTCTACCTCAGTACATCTGGCGTGCACGTCTACCTCAGTGCTTCTGGCGTGCACGTCTACCTGTAATACATTATCTAGCGTCCACGTCTACCAGAGATTCCGGCGTCCACGTCTACCTTCCTAGTAATGTACAGGTCTAAATCTATTATAATTTTACATTTTTTTAGGATTAGATGTTAATGTTTTTAGGGTTTTTTTTTTTAACTTCTGTTACATTTACAATTACTTTTACATTTTTGTTTATTAATTGGGGCTTAATTAGAAGGGGCTTTATATTAGTTGGGGCTTAAAAAGTTGGGGCTTAATAAGTTGGGGGCTTAATTAGTTGGGGGCTTAATAAGTTGGGGGCTTAATCAGTTGGGGGCTTAATCAGTTGGGGGCTTAATCAGTTGGGGGCTTATTCGGTTGGGGGCTTATTTAGTTGGTTGGGGGCTTATTTAGTTGGGGGCTTATTTAATTGGGGGCTTATTTAGTTGGGGGCTTATTTAGTTGGGGGCTTATTTAGTTGGGGGCTTATTCAGTTGGGGGCTTATTCAGTTGGGGGCTTATTCAGTTGGGGGCTTATTCAGTTGGGGGCTTATTTAGTTGGGGGCTTATTTAGTTGGGGGCTTATTTAGTTGGGGGCTTATTTAGTTGGGGGCTTATTTAGTTGGGGGCTTATTTAGTTGGGGGCTTATTTAGTTGGGGGCTTTATAATTTGGGGGCTTTATAATTTGGGGGCTTAATAAGTTGGGGGCTTTATAAGTTGGGGGCTTTATTAGTTATTAGTGGGGGCTTTATTAGTTATTAGTGGGGGCTTTATTAGTTATTAGTGGGGGCTTTATTAGTGGGGGCTTTATTAGTTATTATTTGGGACTTTATTAGTTGGTCTTTTTTTTCATTTTTCTTTTTTTTCCACTGGTCTATTTCAGTGCTTCTGGCGTGCACGTCTACCTCAGTGCTTCTGGCGTGCACGTCTACCGCAGTGCTTCTGGCGTGCACGTCTACCTGTAGTACATTATCTAGCGTCCACGTCTACCAGAGTTTCCGGCGTCCACGTCTACCTTCCTAGTAATGTACAGGTCTAAATCTATTATAATTTTACATTTTTTTAGGATTAGATGTTAATGTTCTTAGGGTTTTTTTTTTAACATCTGTTACATTTACAATTACTTTTACATTTTTGTTTATTAATTGGGGCTTAATTAGAAGGGGCTTTATATTAGTTGGGGCTTAATTAGTTGGGGCTTAATTAGTTGGGGGCTTAATTAGTTGGGGGCTTAATTAGTTGGGGGCTTAATTAGTTGGGGGCTTAATTAGTTGGGGGCTTAATTAGTTGGGGGCTTAATTAGTTGGGGGCTTAATTAGTTGGGGGCTTAATTAGTTGGGGGCTTAATTAGTTGGGGGCTAAATTAGTTGGATGCTTATTTAGTTGGTTGGGGGCTTATTTAGTTGGGGGCTTATTTAGTTGGGGGCTTATTTAGTTGGGGGCTTATTTAGTTGGGGGCTTATTTAGTTGGGGGCTTATTTAGTTGGGGGCTTATTTAGTTGGGGGCTTATTTAGTTGGGGGCTTATTTAGTTGGGGGCTTATTTAGTTGGGGGCTTATTTAGTTGGGGGCTTTATAAGTTGGGGGCTTTATAAGTTGGGGGCTTTATAAGTTGGGGGCTTAATAAGTTGGGGGCTTAATAAGTTGGGGGCTTTATAAGTTGGGGGCTTTATTAGTTATTAGTGGGGGCTTTATTAGTTATTAGTGGGGGCTTTATTAGTGGGGGCTTTATTAGTTATTATTTGGGACTTTATTAGTTGGTCTTTTTTTTCATTTTTCTTTTTTTTCCACTGGTCTATTTCAGTGCTTCTGGCGTGCACGTCTACCTCTGTGCTTCTGGCGTGCACGTCTACCTCAGTGCTTCTGGCGTGCACGTCTACCTGTAGTACATTATCTAGCGTCCACGTTACCTTCCTAGTAATGTACAGGTCTAAATCTATTATAATTTTACATTTTTTTAGGATTAGATGTTAATGTTTTTAGGGTTTTTTTTTTAACTTCTGTTACATTTACAATTACTTTTACATTTTTGTTTATTAATTGGGGCTTAATTAGAAGGGGCATTATATTAGTTGGGGCTTAATAAGTTGGTGCTTAATAAGTTGGGGCTTAATTAGTTGGGGGCTTAATTAGTTGGGGGCTTAATTAGTTGGGGGCTTAATTAGTTAGGGCTTAATTAGTTGGGGGCTTAATTAGTTAGGGCTTAATTAGTTGGGGGCTTAATTAGTGGGGGCTTAATCACTTGGGGGCTTATTTAGTTGGGGGCTTAATTAGTTGGGGGCTTAATTAGTTGGGGGCTTAATTAGTTGGGGGCTTAATTAGTTGGGGGCTTAATTAGTTGGGGGCTTAATTAGTTGGGGGCTTAATCAGTTGGGGGCTTAATCAGTTGGATGCTTATTTAGTTGGTTGGGGGCTTATTAAGTTGGGGGCTTATTTAGTTGGGGGCTTATTTAGTTGGGGGCTTATTTAGTTGGGGGCTTATTTAATTGGGGGCTTAATAAGATGGGGGCTTAATAAGATGGGGGATTATAAGTTGGGGGCTTTATGAGTTGGGGGCTTTATGAGTTGGGGGCTTTATGAGTTGGGGGCTTTATGAGTTGGGGGCTTTATGAGTTGGGGGCTTTATAAGTGGGGGCTTTATAAGTGGGGGCTTTATAAGTTGGGGGCTTTATAAGTTGGGGGCTTTATAAGTTGGGGGCTTCTATTAGCTGGGGCTTAATAAGTTGGGGGCTTAATAAGTTGGGGGCTTAATAAGTTGGGGGCTTCTATTAGCTGGGGCTTTATAAGTTGGGGGCTTTATAAGTTGGGGGCTTTATAAGTTGGGGGCTTTATAAGTTATTAGTTGGGGGCTTTATAAGTTATTAGTTGGGGGCTTTATTAGTTATTAGTTGGGGGCTTTATTAGTTATTATTGGGGGGTTCATTAGTTATTAGTTGGGGGGTTCATTAGTTATTAGTGGGGGCTTTATTAGTTATTAGTGGGGGCTTTTTTAGTGGGGGCTTTATTAGTTATTAGTGGGGGCTTTATTAGTTGGTCTTTTTTTTCATTTTTCTTTTTTTTCCACTGGTCTATTTCAGTGCTTCTGGCGTGCACGTCTACCTCAGTTGTTCTGGCGTGCACGTCTACCTCAGTACTTCTGGCGTGCACGTCTACCTGAAGTACATTATCTAGCGTCCACGTCTACCTTCCTAGTAATGTACAGGTCTAAATCTATTATAATTTTACATTTTTTTTAGGATTAGATGTTAATGTTTTTAGGGTTTTTTTTTTAACTTCTGTTACATTTACAATTACTTTTACATTTTTGTTTATTAATTGGGGCTTAATTAGAAGGGGCTTTATATTAGTTGGGGGCTTAATTAGTTGGGGGCTTAATTAGTTGGGGGCTTAATTAGTTGGGGGCTTAATTAGTTGGGGGCTTAATCAGTGGGGGCTTAATAAGTTGGGGGCTTATTTAGTTGGGGGCTTATTTAGTTGGGGGCTTATTTAGTTGGGGGCTTAATAAGTTGGGGGCTTAATAAGTTGGGGGCTTAATAAGTTGGGGGCTTAATAAGTTGGGGGCTTAATAAGTTGGGGGCTTTATAAGTTGGGGGCTTTAGAAGTTGGGGGCTTTAGAAGTTGGGGGCTTTAGAAGTTGGGGGCTTTAGAAGTTGGGGGCTTTATTAGTTATTAGTGGGGGCTTTATTAGTTATTAGTTGGGGGGTTCATTAGTTATTAGTGGGGGCTTTATTAGTTATTAGTGGGGGCTTTTTTAGTGGGGGCTTTATTAGTTATTAGTGGGGGCTTTATTAGTTGGTCTTTTTTTTCATTTTTCTTCTTTTTCCACTGGTCTATTTCAGTGCTTCTGGCGTGCACGTCTACCTCAGTGCTTCTGGCGTGCACGTCTACCTCAGTGCTTCTGGCGTGCACGTCTACCTCAGTACTTCTGGCGTGCACGTCTACCTCAGTGCTTCTGGAGTGCACGTCTACCTGTAGTACATTATCTAGCGTCCACGTTATCTTCCTAGTAATGTACAGGTCTAAATCTATTATAATTTTACATTTTTTTAGGATTAGATGTTAATGTTTTTAGGGTTTTTTTTTTAACTTCTGTTACATTTACAATTACTTTTACATTTTTGTTTATTAATTGGGGCTTAATTAGAAGGGGCATTATATTAGTTGGGGCTTAATAAGTTGGTGCTTAATAAGTTGGGGCTTAATTAGTTGGGGGCTTAATTAGTTGGGGGCTTAATTAGTTGGGGGCTTAATTAGTTGGGGGCTTAATTAGTTGGGGGCTTAATTAGTGGGGGCTTAATCAGTTGGGGGCTTAATTAGTTGGGGGCTTAATTAGTTGGGGGCTTAATTAGTTGGGGGCTTAATTAGTTGGGGGCTTAATTAGTTGGGGGCTTAATTAGTTGGGGGCTTAAGTAGTTGGGGGCTTAATCAGTTGGGGGCTTAATCAGTTGGTGGCTTAATCAGTTGGATGCTTATTTAGTTGGTTGGGGGCTTATTCAGTTGGGGGCTTATTCAGTTGGGGGCTTATTTAGTTGGGGGCTTATTTAGTTGGGGGCTTAATAAGATGGGGGCTTTATAAGTTGGGGGCTTTATAAGTTGGGGGCTTTATGAGTTGGGGGCTTTATGAGTTGGGGGCTTTATGAGTTGGGGGCTTTATGAGTTGGGGGCTTTATGAGTTGGGGGCTTTATGAGTTGGGGGCTTTATAAGTTGGGGGCTTCTATTAGCGGGGGCTTCTATTAGCTGGGGCTTTATAAGTTGGGGGCTTTATAAGTTGGGGGCTTAATAAGTTGGGGCTTAATAAGTTGGGGGCTTAATAAGTTGGGGCTTAATTAGTTGGGGCTTAATCAGTTGGGGGCTTAATTAGTTGGGGCTTAATCAGTTGGGGGCTTAATCAGTTGGGGGCTTAATCAGTTGGGGGCTTAATCAGTTGGGGGCTTAATCAGTTGGGGGCTTATTTAGTTGGGGGCTTATTTAGTTGGTTGAGGGCTTATATAGTTGAGGGCTTATTTAGTTGGTTGGGGGCTTATATAGTTGGGGGCTTATTTAGTTGGGGGCTTATTCAGTTGGGGGCTTATTCAGTTGGGGGCTTATTCAGTTGGGGGCTTATTTAGTTGGGGGCTTATTCAGTTGGGGGCTTATTCAGTTGGGGGCTTATTCAGTTGGGGGCTTATTCAGTTGGGGGCTTATTCAGTTGGGGGCTTATTCAGTTGGGGGCTTATTCAGTTGGGGGCTTATTCAGTTGGGGGCTTAATAAGTTGGGGGCTTTATTAGTTATTAGTGGGGGCTTTATTAGTTATTAGTGGGGGCTTTATTAGTGGGGGCTTTATTAGTTATTATTTGGGACTTTATTAGTTGGTCTTTTTTTTCATTTTTCTTTTTTTTCCACTGGTCTATTTCAGTGCTTCTGGCGTGCACGTCTACCTGTAGTACATTATCTAGCGTCCACGTCTACCAGAGTTTCCGGCGTCCACGTCTACCTTCCTAGTAATGTACAGGTCTAAATCTATTATAATTTTACATTTTTTTAGGATTAGATGTTAATGTTTTTAGGGTTTTTTTTTTAACATCTGTTACATTTACAATTACTTTTACATTTTTGTTTATTAATTGGGGCTTAATTAGAAGGGGCTTTATATTAGTTGGGGCTTAATTAGTTGGGGGCTTAATTAGTTGGGGGCTTAATTAGTTGGGGGCTTAATTAGTTGGGGGCTTAATCAGTTGGGGGCTTATTTAGTTGGTTGGGGGCTTATTTAGTTGGTTGGGGGCTTAATAAGTTGGGGGGCTTAATAAGTTGGGGGCTTAATAAGTTGGGGGCTTTATGAGTTGGGGGCTTTATGAGTTGGAGGCTTTATGAGTTGGGGGCTTTATGAGTTGGGGGCTTTATGAGTTGGGGGCTTTATAAGTTGGGGGCTTTATAAGTTGGGGGCTTTATAAGTTGGGGGCTTTATAAGTTGGGGGCTTCTATTAGCTGGGGCTTTATAAGTTGGGGGCTTTAGAAGTTGGGGGCTTTAGAAGTTGGGGGCTTTAGAAGTTGGGGGCTTTAGAAGTTGGGGGCTTTAGAAGTTGGGGGCTTTAGAAGTTGGGGGCTTTAGAAGTTGGGGGCTTTAGAAGTTGGGGGCTTTAGAAGTTGGGGGCTTTAGAAGTTGGGGGCTTTATAAGTTGGGGGCTTTAGAAGTTGGGGGCTTTAGATGTTGGGGGCTTTAGGTGTTGGGGGCTTTAGATGTTGGGGGCTTTATTAGTTATTAGTGGGGGCTTTATAAGTTGGGGGCTTTATTAGTTATTAGTGGGGGCTTTATTAGTGGGGGCTTTATTAGTTATTAGTGGGGGCTTTATTAGTGGGGGCTTTATTAGTGGGGGCTTTATTAGTTGGTCTTTTTTTTTCATTTTTCTTTTTTTTCCACTGGTCTATTTCAGTGCTTCTGGCGTACACGTCTACCTCAGTGCTTATTTAGTTGGGGGCTTATTTAGTTGGAGGCTTAATAAGTTGGGGGCTTAATAAGTTGGGGGCTTAATAAGTTGGGGGCTTAATAAGTTGGGGGCTTAATAAGTTGGGGGCTTAATAAGTTGGGGGCTTTATTAGGTGGGGGCTTTATTAGGTGGGGGCTTTATTAGGTGGGGGCTTTATTAGGTGGGGGCTTTATTAGGTGGGGGCTTTATTAGGTGGGGGCTTTATTAGTTATTAGTGGGGGCTTTATTAGTTATTAGTGGGGGCTTTATTAGTTATTAGTGGGGGCTTTATTAGTTATTAGTGGGGGCTTTATTAGTTATTAGTGGGGGCTTTTTTAGTGGGGGCTTTATTAGTTGGTCTTTTTTTCATTTTTCTTTTTTTTCCACTGGTCTATTTCAGTGCTTCTGGTGTGCACGTCTACCTCAGTTGTTCTGGCGTGCACGTCTACCTCAGTACTTCTGGCGTGCACGTTACCTCAGTGTATCTGGCGTGCACGTCTACCTCAGTGCTTCTGGCGTGCACGTCTACCTCAGTGCTTCTGGCGTGCACGTCTACCTCAGTGCTTCTGGCGTGCACGTCTACCTCAGTGCTTCTGGCGTGCACGTCTACCTCAGTGCTTCTGGCGTGCACGTCTACCTCAGTGCTTCTGGCGTGCACGTCTACCTCAGTACTTCTACGTGCACGTCTAACTGTAATACATTATCTAGCGTCCACGTCTACCAGAGATTCCGGCGTCCACGTCTACCTTCCTAGTAATTTACAGGTCCTAATCTATTATAATTTTACATTTTTTAAGATTAGATGTTAATGTTTTTAGGGTTTTTTTTTTAACTTCTGTTACATTTACAATTACTTTTACATTTTTGTTTATTAATTGGGGCTTAATTAGAAGGGGCTTTATATTAGTTGGGGCTTAATAAGTTGGTGCTTAATAAGTTGGGGCTTAAAAAGTTGGGGCTTAATTAGTTGGGGGCTTAATTAGTTGAGGGCTTAATCAGTTGGGGGCTTAATCAGTTGGGGGCTTAATCAGTTGGGGGCTTATTTAGTTGGGGGCTTATTTAGTTGGGGGCTTATTCAGTTGGGGGCTTATTCAGTTGGGGGCTTATTTAGTTGGGGGCTTAATAAGTTGGGGGCTTAATAAGTTGGGGGCTTAATAAGTTGGGGGCTTAATAAGTTGGGGGCTTTATAAGTTATTGTTGGGGGCTTTATAAGTTATTGTTGGGGGCTTAATAAGTTATTGTTGGGGGCTTTATAAGTTATTGTTGGGGGCTTTATTAGTTATTGTTGGGGGCTTTATTAGTTATTGTTGGGGGCTTTATAAGTTGGGGGCTTTATTAGTTGGGGGCTTTATTAGTTATTTGTTGGGGGGTTCATTAGGTATTAGTTGGGGGGTTCATTAGTTATTAGTGGGGGCTTTATTAGTTATTAGTGGGGGCTTTATTAGTGGGGGCTTTATTAGTTATTAGTGGGGGCTTTATTAGTTGGTCTTTTTTTTTCATTTTTCTTTTTTTTCCACTGGTCTATTTCAGTGCTTCTGGCGTGCACGTCTACCTCAGTGCTTCTGGCGTGCACGTCTACCTCAGTACTTCTGGCGTGCACGTCTACCTCAGTACTTCTGGCGTGCACGTCTACCTGTAGTACATTATCTAGCGTCCACGTCTACCTTCCTAGTAATGTACAGGTCTAAATCTATTATAATTTTACATTTTTTTAGGATTAGATGTTAATGTTTTTAGGGGTTTTTTTTTTGACTTCTGTTACATTTACAATTACTTTTACATTTTTGTTTATTAATTGGGGCTTAATTAGAAGGGGCTTTATATTAGTTGGGGGCTTAATTAGTTGGGGGCTTAATTAGTTGGGGGCTTAAATAGTTGGGGGCTTAAATAGTTGGGGGCTTAAATAGTTGGGGGCTTAAATAGTTGGGGGCTTAATTAGTTGGGGGCTTAATTAGTTGGGGGCTTAATTAGTTAGGGCTTAATTAGTGGGGGCTTAATCACTTGGGGGCTTAATAAGTTGGGGGCTTAATAAGTTGGGGGCTTAATAAGTTGGGGGCTTAATAAGTTGGGGGCTTAATAAGTTGGGGGCTTAATTAGTTGGGGGCTTATTTAGTTGGGGGCTTATTTAGTTGGGGGCTTATTTAGTTGGGGGCTTAATTAGTTGGGGGCTTAATTAGTTGGGGGCTTAATTAGTTGGGGGCTTAATTAGTTGGGGGCTTAATTAGTTGGGGGCTTAATCAGTTGGGGGCTTAATCAGTTGGATGCTTATTTAGTTGGTTGGGGGCTTATTCAGTTGGGGGCTTATTCAGTTGGGGGCTTAATAAGTTGGGGGCTTTATGAGTTGGGGGCTTTATGAGTTGGGGGCTTTATGAGTTGGGGGCTTTATAAGTTGGGGGCTTTATAAGTTGGGGGCTTCTATTAGCTGGGGGCTTTATAAGTTGGGGGCTTTATAAGTTGGGGACTTTATAAGTTGGGGGCTTAATAAGTTGGGGGCTTAATAAGTTGGGGGCTTAATAAGCTGGGGCTTAATAAGTTGGGGCTTAATAAGTTGGGGGCTTAATAAGTTGGGGGCTTAATCAGTTGGGGGCTTAATCAGTTGGGGGCTTATTCAGTTGGGGGCTTAGTTAGTTGGTTGGGGGCTTATTTAGTTGGTTGGGGGCTTATTTAGTTGGTTGGGGGCTTATTTGGTTGGGGGCTTATTTGGTTGGGGGCTTATTTAGTTGGGGGCTTATTTAGTTGGGGGCTTATTTAGTTGGGGGCTTATTCAGTTGGGGGCTTATTCAGTTGGGGGCTTATTCAGTTGGGGGCTTATTCAGTTGGGGGCTTATTCAGTTGGGGGCTTATTCAGTTGGGGGCTTATTCAGTTGGGGGCTTATTCAGTTGGGGGCTTATTCAGTTGGGGGCTTATTCAGTTGGGGGCTTATTCAGTTGGGGGCTTATTCAGTTGGGGGCTTAATAAGTTGGGGGCTTTATTAGTTATTAGTGGGGGCTTTATTAGTGGGGGCTTTATTAGTGGGGGCTTTATTAGTTATTATTTGGGACTTTATTAGTTGGTCTTTTTTTTCATTTTTCTTTTTTTTCCACTGGTCTATTTCAGTGCTTCTGGCGTGCACGTCTACCTCAGTGCTTCTGGCGTGCACGTCTACCTCAGTGCTTCTGGCGTGCACGTCTACCTCAGTGCTTCTGGCGTGCACGTCTACCTCAGTGCTTCTGGCGTGCACGTCTACCAAAGTGCTTCTGGCGTGCACGTCTACCTCAGTGCTTCTGGCGTGCACGTCTACCTGTAATACATTATCTAGCGTCCACGTCTACCAGAGATTCCGGCGTCCACGTCTACCTTCCTAGTAATGTACAGGTCTAAATCTATTATAATTTTACATTTTTTTAGGATTAGATGTTAATGTTTTTAGGTTTTTTTTTTAACTTCTGTTACATTTACAATTACTTTTACATTTTTGTTTATTAATTGGGGATTTAATTAGAAGGGGCTTTATATTAGTTGGGGCTTAAAAAGTTGGGGCTTAATTAGTTGGGGGCTTAATAAGTAGGGGCTTAATAAGTTGGGGGCTTAATAAGTTGGGGGCTTAATAAGTTGGGGGCTTAATAAGTTGGGGGCTTAATAAGCTGGGGCTTAATAAGTTGGGGCTTAATCAGTTGGGGGCTTAATCAGTTGGGGGCTTAATCAGTTGGGGGCTTATTCAGTTGGGGGCTTATTTAGTTGGTTGGGGGCTTATTTAGTTGGTTGGGGGCTTAATCAGTTGGGGGCTTAATCAGTTGGATGCTTATTTAGTTGGTTGGGGGCTTATTCAGTTGGGGGCTTATTCAGTTGGGGGCTTAATAAGTTGGGGGCTTAATAAGTTGGGGGCTTAATAAGTTGGGGGCTTAATAAGTTGGGGGCTTAATAAGTTGGGGGCTTTATTAGTTGGGGGGCTTTATTAGTTGGGGGCTTTATTAGTTGGGGGCTTTATTAGTTGGGGGCTTTATTAGTTGGGGGCTTTATTAGTTGGGGGCTTTATTAGTTGGGGGCTTTAGAAGTTGGGGGCTTTAGAAGTTGGGGGCTTAATCAGTTGGCGGCTTATTCAGTTGGGGGCTTATTTAGTTGGTTGGGGGCTTATTTAGTTGGTTGGGGGCTTAATCAGTTGGGGGCTTAATCAGTTGGATGCTTATTTAGTTGGTTGTGGGCTTATTCAGTTGGGGGGCTTATTCAGTTGGGGGCTTATTCAGTTGGGGGCTTATTTAGTTGGGGGCTTAATAAGTTGGGGGCTTAATAAGTTGGGGGCTTAATAAGTTGGGGGCTTTATTAGTTGGGGGCTTTATTAGTTGGGGGCTTTATTAGTTGGGGGCTTTATTAGTTGGGGGCTTTAGAAGTTGGGGGCTTTAGAAGTTGGGGGCTTTAGAAGTTGGGGGCTTTATTAGTTGGGGGCTTTATTAGTTGGGGGCTTTATTAGTTGGGGGCGTTATTAGTGGGGGCGTTATTAGTGGGGGCGTTATTAGTGGGGGCTTTTTTAGTTATTAGTGGGGGCTTTTTTAGTGGGGGGTTCATTAGTTATTAGTGGGGGCTTTATTAGTTATTAGTGGGGGCTTTATTAGTTGGTCTTTTTTTTTCATTTTTCTTTTTTTCCACTGGTCTATTTTAGTGCTACTGGCGTGCACGTCTACCTCAGTACTTCTGGCGTGCACGTCTACCTCAGTACTTCTGGCGTGCACGTCTACCTCAGTACTTCTGGCGTGCACGTCTACCTCAGTACTTCTGGCGTGCACGTCTACCTCAGTGCTTCTGGCGTGCACGTCTACCTCAGTGCTTCTGGCGTGCACGTCTACCTCAGTGCTTCTGGCATGCACGTCTACCTCAGTGCTTCTGGCGTGCACGTCTACCTTAGTACATCTGGCGTGCACGTCTACCTCAGTGCTTCTGGCGTGCACGTCTACCTGTAATACATTATCTAGCGTCCACGTCTACCAGAGTTTCCGGCGTCCACGTCTACCTTCCTAGTAATGTACAGGTCTAAATCTATTATAATTTTACATTTTTTTAGGATTAGATGTTAATGTTTTTAGGGTTTTTTTTTTAACTTCTGTTACATTTACAATTACTTTTACATTTTTGTTTATTAATCGGGGCTTAATTAGAAGGGGCTTTATATTAGTTGGGGCTTAAAAAGTTGGGGCTTAAAAAGTTGGGGCTTAATTAGTTGGGGGCTTAATAAGTTGGGGGCTTAATAAGTTGGGGGCTTAATAAGTTGGGGGCTTAATAAGTTGGGGGCTTAATAAGTTGGGGGCTTAATCAGTTGGGGGCTTAATCAGTTGGGGGCTTATTTAGTTGGTTGGGGGCTTATTTAGTTGGTTGGGGGCTTATTTAGTTGGTTGGGGGCTTATTTAGTTGGTTGGGGGCTTATTTAGTTGGGGGCTTATTCAGTTGGGGGCTTATTCAGTTGGGGGCTTATTCAGTTGGGGGCTTATTCAGTTGGGGGCTTATTCAGTTGGGGGCTTATTCAGTTGGGGGCTTATTCAGTTGGGGGCTTATTCAGTTGGGGGCTTATTCAGTTGGGGGCTTATTCAGTTGGGGGCTTATTCAGTTGGGGGCTTATTCAGTTGGGGGCTTATTCAGTTGGGGGCTTATTCAGTTGGCGGCTTATTCAGTTGGCGGCTTATTCAGTTGGCGGCTTATTCAGTTGGCGGCTTATTCAGTTGGCGGCTTATTCAGTTGGCGGCTTATTCAGTTGGCGGCTTATTCAGTTGGCGGCTTATTCAGTTGGCGGCTTATTCAGTTGGCGGCTTATTCAGTTGGCGGCTTATTCAGTTGGGGGCTTATTCAGTTGGGGGCTTATTCAGTTGGGGGCTTATTCAGTTGGGGGCTTATTCAGTTGGGGGCTTATTCAGTTGGGGGCTTATTCAGTTGGGGGCTTATTCAGTTGGGGGCTTATTCAGTTGGGGGCTTATTCAGTTGGGGGCTTATTCAGTTGGGGGCTTATTCAGTTGGGGGCTTTATAAGTTGGGGGCTTTATTAGTTATTAGTGGGGGCTTTATTAGTTATTAGTGGGGGCTTTATTAGTGGGGGCTTTATTAGTTATTATTTGGGACTTTATTAGTTGGTCTTTTTTTTCATTTTTCTTTTTTTTCCACTGGTCTATTTCAGTGCTTCTGGCGTGCACGTCTACCTCAGTGCTTCTGGCGTGCACGTCTACCTGTAATACATTATCTAGCGTCCACGTCTACCAGAGATTCCGGCGTCCACGTCTACCTTCCTAGTAATGTACAGGTCTAAATCTATTATAATTTTACATTTTTTTAGGATTAGATGTTAATGTTTTTAGGGTTTTTTTTTAACATCTGTTACATTTACAATTACTTTTACATTTTTGTTTATTAATTGGGGCTTAATTAGAAGGGGCTTTATATTAGTTGGGGCTTAAGTTGGGGGCTTAATTAGTTGGGGGCTTAATTAGTTGGGGGCTTAATTAGTTGGGGGCTTAATTAGTTGGGGGCTTAATTAGTTGGGGGCTTAATTAGTTGGGGGCTTAATTAGTTGGGGGCTTAATTAGTTGGGGGCTTAATTAGTTGGGGGCTTAATTAGTTGGGGGCTTAATTAGTGGGGGCTTAATCAGTTGGGGGCTTCATAAGTTGGGGGCTTAATCAGTTGGATGCTTATTTAGTTGGTTGGGGGCTTATTCAGTTGGGGGCTTAATAAGTTGGGGGCTTAATAAGTTGGGGGCTTAATAAGTTGGGGGCTTAATCAGTTGGGGGCTTAATCGGTTGGGGGCTTAATCGGTTGGGGGCTTAATCGGTTGGGGGCTTATTTAGTTGGTTGAGGGCTTATTTAGTTGGGGGCTTATTTAGTTGGGGGCTTATTCAGTTGGGGGCTTATTCAGTTGGGGGCTTATTCAGTTGGGGGCTTATTCAGTTGGGGGCTTATTCAGTTGGGGGCTTATTCAGTTGGGGGCTTATTCAGTTGGGGGCTTATTCAGTTGGGGGCTTATTCAGTTGGGGGCTTATTCAGTTGGGGCTTATTCAGTTGGGGGCTTATTCAGTTGGGGGCTTATTTAGTTGGGGGCTTATTCAGTTGGGGGCTTATTCAGTTGGGGGCTTATTCAGTTGGGGGCTTATTCAGTTGGGGGCTTATTTAGTTGGGGGCTTATTCAGTTGGGGGCTTATTCAGTTGGGGGCTTATTCAGTTGGGGGCTTATTCAGTTGGGGGCTTATTCAGTTGGGGGCTTATTCAGTTGGGGGCTTATTCAGTTGGGGGCTTTATAATTTGGGGGCTTTATTAGTTATTAGTGGGGGCTTTATTAGTTATTAGTGGGGGCTTTATTAGTGGGGGCTTTATTAGTTATTATTTGGGACTTTATTAGTTGGTCTTTTTTTTCATTTTTCTTTTTTTCCACTGGTCTATTTCAGTGCTTCTGGCGTGCACGTCTACCTCAGTGCTTCTGGCGTGCACGTCTACCTGTAATACATTATCTAGCGTCCACGTCTACCAGAGATTCCGGCGTCCACGTCTACCTTCCTAGTAATGTACAGGTCTAAATCTATTATAATTTTACATTTTTTTAGGATTAGATGTTAATGTTTTTAGGGGTTTTTTTAACATCTGTTACATTTACAATTACTTTTACATTTTTGTTTATTAATTGGGGCTTAATTAGAAGGGGCTTTATATTAGTTGGGGCTTAAGTTGAGGGCTTAATTAGTTGGGGGCTTAATTAGTTGGGGGCTTAATTAGTTGGGGGCTTAATTAGTTGGGGGCTTAATTAGATGGGGGCTTAATTAGTTGGGGGCTTAATTAGTTGGGGGCTTAATCAGTTGGGGGCTTCATAAGTTGGGGGCTTAATCAGTTGGATGCTTATTTAGTTGGTTGGGGGCTTATTCAGTTGGGGGCTTATTTAGTTGGGGGCTTATTTAGTTGGGGGCTTAATAAGTTGGGGGCTTAATAAGTTGGGGGCTTTATTAGTTGGGGGCTTTATTAGTTGGGGGCTTTATTAGTTGGGGGCTTTATTAGTTGGGGGCTTTATTAGCTGGGGGCATTATTAGCTGGGGGCTTTATTAGCTGGGGGCTTTATTAGCTGGGGGCTTTATTAGTTATGGGCTTTATTAGTTATGGGCTTTATTAGTTATGGGCTTTATTAGTTATTAGTGGGGGCTTTATTAGTTATTAGTGGGGGCTTTATTAGTTATTAGTGGGGGCTTTATTAGTGGGGGCTTTATTAGTTATTATTTGGGACTTTATTAGTTGGTCTTTTTTTTCATTTTTCTTTTTTTTCCACTGGTCTATTTCAGTGCTTCTGGCGTGCACGTCTACCTCAGTGCTTCTGGCGTGCACGTCTACCTCAGTGCTTCTGGCGTGCACGTCTACCTGTAGTACATTATCTAGCGTCCACGTCTACCAGAGATTCCGGCGTCCACGTCTACCTTCCTAGTAATGTACAGGTCTAAATCTATTATAATTTTACATTTTTTTAGGATTAGATGTTAATGTTTTTAGGGGTTTTTTTTAACTTCTGTTACATTTACAATTACTTTTACATTTTTGTTTATTAATTGGGGCTTAATTAGAAGGGGCTTTATAAGTTGGGGGCTTAATAAGTTGGGGGCTTAATTAGTTGGGGGCTTAATTAGTTGGGGGCTTAATTAGTGGGGGCTTAATCAGTTGGGGGCTTAATCAGTTGGGGGCTTAATCAGTTGGGGGCTTAATCAGTTGGGGGCTTATTTAGTTGGGGGCTTATTTAGTTGGGGGCTTATTTAGTTGGGGGCTTATTTAGTTGGGGGCTTATTTAGTTGGGGGCTTATTTAGTTGGGGGCTTATTTAGTTGGGGGCTTATTTAGTTGGGGGCTTATTTAGTTGGGGGCTTATTTAGTTGGGGGCTTATTTAGTTGGGGGCTTATTTAGTTGGGGGCTTATTTAGTTGGGGGCTTATTTAGTTGGGGGCTTATTTAGTTGGGGGCTTATTTAGTTGGGGGCTTATTAAGTTGGGGGCTTTATTAGTTATTAGTGGGGGCTTTATAAGTTGGGGGCTTTATTAGTTATTAGTGGGGGCTTTATTAGTGGGGGCTTTATTATTGGGGGCTTTATTAGTTATTATTTGGGACTTTATTAGTTGGTCTTTTTTTTTCATTTTTCTTTTTTTTCCACTGGTCTATTTCAGTGCTTCTGGCGTGCACGTCTACCTCAGTGCTTATTTAGTTGGGGGCTTCATAAGTTGGGGGCTTCATAAGTTGGGGGCTTCATAAGTTGGGGGCTTCATAAGTTGGGGGCTTCATAAGTTGGGGGCTTCATAAGTTGGGGGCTTCATAAGTTGGGGGCTTCATAAGTTGGGGGCTTATAAGTTGGGGGCTTAATAAGTTGGGGGCTTAATAAGTTGGGGGCTTTATTAGATGGGGGCTTTAGAAGTTGGGGGCTTTAGAAGTTGGGGGCTTTATAAGTTGGGGGCTTTAGAAGTTGGGGGCTTTATAAGTTGGGGGCTTCTATTAGTTGGGGGCTTTATTAGTTGGGGGCTTTATTAGTTGGGGGCTTTATTAGTTGGGGGCTTTATTAGTTATTAGTGGGGGCTTTATTAGTTATTAGTGGGGGCTTTATTAGTTATTAGTGGGGGCTTTATTAGTTATTACTGGGGGCTTTATTAGTTATTAGTGGGGGCTTTATTAGTTATTAGTGGGGGCTTTATTAGTTGGTCTTTTTTTTCATTTTTCTTTTTTTTCCACTGGTCTATTTCAGTGCTTCTGGCGTGCACGTCTACCTCAGTGCTTCTGGCGTGCACGTCTACCTCAGTGCTTCTGCCGTGCACGTCTACCTCAGTGCTTCTAGCGTGCACGTCTACCTCAGTGCTTCTGGCGTGCACGTCTACCTGTAATACATTATCTAGCGTCCACGTCTACCGGAGATTCCGGCGTCCACGTCTACCTTCCTAGTAATGTACAGGTCTAAATCTATTATAATTTTACATTTTTTTAGGATTAGATGTTAATGTTTTTAGGGTTTTTTTTTTAACTTCTGTTACTATTACAATTACTTTTACATTTTTGTTTATTAATTGGGGCTTAATTAGAAGGGGCTTTATATTAGTTGGGGCTTAATAAGTTGGGGCTTAATAAGTTGGGGCTTAATTAAGTTGGGGGCTTAATTAGTTGGGGGCTTAATTAGTTGGGGGCTTAATTAGTTGGGGGCTTAATTAGTTGGGGGCTTAATTAGTTGGGGGCTTAATCAGTTGGGGGCTTAATCAGTTGGGGCTTAATCAGTTGGGGGCTTAATCAGTTGGGGGCTTATTTAGTTGGGGGCTTATTTAGTTGGGGGCTTATTTAGTTGGGGGCTTATTTAGTTGGGGGCTTATTTAGTTGGGGGCTTATTTAGTTGGGGGCTTATTTAGTTGGGGGCTTATTTAGTTGGGGGCTTATTTAGTTGGGGGCTTATTTAGTTGGGGGCTTATTTAGTTGGGGGCTTATTTAGTTGGGGGCTTATTTAGTTGGGGGCTTATTTAGTTGGGGGCTTATTTAGTTGGGGGCTTATTTAGTTGGGGGCTTATTTAGTTGGGGGCTTATTTAGTTGGGGGCTTTATAAGTTGGGGGCTTTATTAGTTATTAGTGGGGGCTTTATAAGTTGGGGGCTTTATTAGTTATTAGTGGGGGCTTTATTAGTGGGGGCTTTATTATTGGGGGCTTTATTAGTTATTATTTGGGACTTTATTAGTTGGTCTTTTTTTTTCATTTTTCTTTTTTTTCCACTGGTCTATTTCAGTGCTTCTGGCGTGCACGTCTACCTCAGTGCTTATTTAGTTGGGGGCTTCATAAGTTGGGGGCTTCATAAGTTGGGGGCTTCATAAGTTGGGGGCTTCATAAGTTGGGGGCTTCATAAGTTGGGGGCTTCATAAGTTGGGGGCTTAATAAGTTGGGGGCTTAATAAGTTGGGGGCTTAATAAGTTGGGGGCTTTATTAAGTTGGGGGCTTTATTAGATGGGGGCTTTAGAAGTTGGGGGCTTTAGAAGTTGGGGGCTTTAGAAGTTGGGGGCTTTAGAAGTTGGGGGCTTTAGAAGTTGGGGGCTTCTATTAGTTGGGGGCTTCTATTAGTTGGGGGCTTCTATTAGTTGGGGGCTTTATTAGTTGGGGGCTTTATTAGTTGGGGGCTTTATTAGTTATTAGTGGGGGCTTTATTAGTTATTAGTGGGGGCTTTATTAGTTATTAGTGGGGGTTTTTTTAGTGGAGGCTTTATTAGTTATTAGTGGGGGCTTTATTAGTTATTACTGGGGGCTTTATTAGTTATTAGTGGGGGCTTTATTAGTTATTAGTGGGGGCTTTATTAGTTGGTCTTTTTTTTCATTTTTCTTTTTTTTCCACTGGTCTATTTCAGTGCTTCTGGCGTGCACGTCTACCTCAGTGCTTCTGGCGTGCACGTCTACCTCAGTGCTTCTGCCGTGCACGTCTACCTCAGTGCTTCTGCCGTGCACGTCTACCTCAGTGCTTCTGGCGTGCACGTCTACCTCAGTGCTTCTGGCGTGCACGTCTACCTCAGTGCATCTGGCGTGCACGTCTACCTCAGTGCTTCTGGCGTGCACGTCTACCTCAGTGCATCTGGCGTGCACGTCTACCTCAGTGCTTCTGGCGTGCACGTCTACCTGTAATACATTATCTAGCGTCCACGTCTACCAGAGATTCCGGCGTCCACGTCTACCTTCCTAGTAATGTACAGGTCTAAATCTATTATAATTTTACATTTTTTTAGGATTAGATGTTAATGTTTTTAGGGTTTTTTTTTTAACTTCTGTTACATTTACAATTACTTTTACATTTTTGTTTATTAATTGGGGCTTAATTAGAAGGGGCTTTATATTAGTTGGGGCTTAATAAGTTGGGGCTTAATAAGTTGGGGCTTAATAAGTTGGGGCTTAAATTAGTTGGGGGCTTAATTAGTTGGGGGCTTAATTAGTTGGGGCTTAATCAGTTGGGGCTTAATCAGTTGGGGCTTAATCAGTTGGGGGCTTAATCTGTTGGGGGCTTATTTAGTTGGTTGGGGGCTTATTTAGTTGGTTGGGGGCTTATTTAGTTGGTTGGGGGCTTATTTAGTTGGTTGGGGGCTTATTTAGTTGGGGGCTTATTTAGTTGGGGGCTTATTTAGTTGGGGACTTATTCAGTTGGGGGCTTATTCAGTTGGGGGCTTATTTAGTTGGGGGCTTATTTAGTTGGGGGCTTATTTAGTTGGGGGCTTATTTAGTTGGGGGCTTATTTAGTTGGGGGCTTATTTAGTTGGGGGCTTTATAAGTTGGGGGCTTTATAAGTTGGGGGCTTTATAAGTTGGGGGCTTTATTAGTTATTAGTGGGGGCTTTATAAGTTGGGGGCTTTATTAGTTATTAGTGGGGGCTTTATAAGTTGGGGGCTTTATTAGTGGGGGCTTTATTAGTTATTATTTGGGACTTTATTAGTTGGTCTTTTTTTTTCATTTTTCTTTTTTTTCCACTGGTCTCTTTCAGTGCTTCTGGCGTGCACGTCTACCTCAGTGCTTATTTAGTTGGGGGCTTAATAAGTTGGGGGCTTAATAAGTTGGGGGCTTAATAAGTTGGGGGCTTAATAAGTTGGGGGCTTAATAAGTTGGGGGCTTAATAAGTTGGGGGCTTAATAAGTTGGGGGCTTAATAAGTTGGGGGCTTAATAAGTTGGGGGCTTAATAAGTTGGGGGCTTAATAAGTTGGGGGCTTTATTAGTTATTAGTGGGGGCTTTATTAGTTATTAGTGGGGGCTTTATTAGTTATTAGTGGGGGCTTTATTAGTGGGGGCTTTATTAGTTATTATTTGGGACTTTATTAGTTGGTCTTTTTTTTCATTTTTCTTTTTTTTCCACTGGTCTATTTCAGTGCTTCTGGCGTGCACGTCTACCTCAGTGCTTCTGGCGTGCACGTCTACCTCTGTGCTTCTGGCGTGCACGTCTACCTCAGTGCTTCTGGCGTGCACGTCTACCTCAGTGCTTCTGGCGTGCACGTCTACCTTAGTACATCTGGCGTGCACGTCTACCTGTAATACATTATCTAGCGTCCACGTCTACCGGAGATTCCGGCGTCCACGTCTACCTTCCTAGTAATGTACAGGTCTAAATCTATTATAATTTTACATTTTTTTAGGATTAGATGTTAATGTTTTTAGGGTTTTTTTTTTAACTTCTGTTACTATTACAATTACTTTTACATTTTTGTTTATTAATTGGGGCTTAATTAGAAGGGGCTTTATATTAGTTGGGGCTTAATAAGTTGGGGCTTAAAAAGTTGGGGCTTAATTAGTTGGGGGCTTAATTAGTTGGGGGCTTAATTAGTTGGGGGCTTAATTAGTTGGGGGCTTAATCAGTTGGGGCTTAATCAGTTGGGGCTTAATCTGTTGGGGGCTTAATCTGTTGGGGGATTATTTAGTTGGTTGGGGGCTTATTTAGTTGGGGGCTTATTTAGTTGGGGGCTTATTTAGTTGGGGGCTTATTCAGTTGGGGGCTTATTCAGTTGGGGGCTTATTTAGTTGGGGGCTTATTTAGGTGGGGGCTTATTTAGGTGGGGGCTTATTTAGGTGGGGGCTTTATAAGGTGGGGGCTTTATAAGGTGGGGGCTTTATAAGGTGGGGGCTTTATAAGGTGGGGGCTTTATAAGGTGGGGGCTTTATAAGGTGGGGGCTTTATAAGGTGGGGGCTTTATAAGGTGGGGGCTTTATAAGGTGGGGGCTTTATAAGTTGGGGGCTTTATTAGTGGGGGCTTTATTAGTGGGGGCTTTATTAGTGGGGGCTTTATTAGTGGGGGCTTTATTAGTGGGGGCTTTATTAGTGGGGGCTTTATTAGTTATTATTTGGGACTTTATTAGTTGGTCTTTTTTTTTCATTTTTCTTTTTTTTCCACTGGTCTATTTCAGTGCTTCTGGCGTGCACGTCTACCCCAGTGCTTATTTAGTTGGGGGCTTATTTAGTTGGGGGCTTATTTAGTTGGGGGCTTATTTAGTTGGGGGCTTATTTAGTTGGGGGCTTTATAAGTTGGGGGCTTTATTAGTTATTAGTGGGGGCTTTATTAGTGGGGGCTTTATTAGTGGGGGCTTTATTAGTTACTATTTGGGACTTTATTAGTTGGTCTTTTTTTTCATTTTTCTTTTTTTTCCACTGGTCTATTTCAGTGCTTCTGGCGTGCACGTCTACCTCAGTGCTTATTTAGTTGGGGGCTTAATAAGTTGGGGGCTTAATAAGTTGGGGGCTTAATAAGTTGGGGGCTTAATAAGTTGGGGGCTTTATTAGTTATTAGTGGGGGCTTTATTAGTTATTAGTGGGGGCTTTATTAGTTATTAGTGGGGGCTTTATTAGTTATTAGTGGGGGCTTTATTAGTTATTAGTGGGGGCTTTATTAGTTATTAGTGGGGGCTTTATTAGTTATTAGTGGGGGCTTTATTAGTTATTAGTGGGGGCTTTATTAGTGGGGGCTTTATTAGTTATTATTTGGGACTTTATTAGTTGGTCTTTTTTTTCATTTTTCTTTTTTTTCCACTGGTCTATTTCAGTGCTTCTGGCGTGCACGTCTACCTCAGTGCTTCTGGCGTGCACGTCTACCTCAGTGCTTCTGGCGTGCACGTCTACCTCAGTGCTTCTGGCGTGCACGTCTACCTCAGTGCTTCTGGCGTGCACGTCTACCTCAGTGCTTCTGGCGTGCACGTCTACCTTAGTACATCTGGCGTGCACGTCTACCTCAGTGCTTCTGGCGTGCACGTCTACCTGTAATACATTATCTAGCGTCCACGTCTACCGGAGATTCCGGCGTCCACGTCTACCTTCCTAGTAATGTACAGGTCTAAATCTATTATAATTTTACATTTTTTTAGGATTAGATGTTAATGTTTTTAGGGTTTTTTTTTTAACTTCTGTTACATTTACAATTACTTTTACATTTTTGTTTATTAATTGGGTCTTAATTAGAAGGGGCTTTATATTAGTTGGGGCTTAATAAGTTGGGGCTGAAAAAGTTGGGGCTGAAAAAGTTGGAGCTTAATTAGTTGGGGGCTTAATTAGTTGGGGGCTTAATTAGTTGGGGGCTTAATTAGTTGGGGGCTTAATTAGTTGGGGGCTTAATTAGTTGGGGGCTTAATCAGTTGGGGGCTTAATCAGTTGGGGGCTTAATCAGTTGGGGGCTTATTTAGTTGGGGGCTTATTTAGTTGGTTGGGGGCTTATTCAGTTGGGGGCTTATTCAGTTGGGGGCTTATTCAGTTGGGGGCTTATTCAGTTGGGGGCTTATTTAGTTGGGGGCTTATTTAGTTGGGGGCTTATTTAGTTGGGGGCTTATTTAGTTGGGGGCTTATTTAGTTGGGGGCTTATTTAGTTGGGGGCTTATTTAGTTGGGGGCTTATTTAGTTGGGGGCTTATTTAGTTGGGGGCTTATTTAGTTGGGGGCTTATTTAGTTGGGGGCTTATTTAGTTGGGGGCTTATTTAGTTGGGGGCTTATTTAGTTGGGGGCTTATTTAGTTGGGGGCTTATTTAGTTGGGGGCTTATTTAGTTGGGGGCTTATTTAGTTGGGGGCTTTATAAGTTGGGGGCTTTATTAGTTATTAGTGGGGGCTTTATTAGTGGGGGCTTTATTAGTGGGGGCTTTATTAGTTACTATTTGGGACTTTATTAGTTGGTCTTTTTTTTCATTTTTCTTTTTTTTCCACTGGTCTATTTCAGTGCTTCTGGCGTGCACGTCTACCTCAGTGCTTATTTAGTTGGGGGCTTAATAAGTTGGGGGCTTAATAAGTTGGGGGCTTAATAAGTTGGGGGCTTAATAAGTTGGGGGCTTTATTAGTTATTAGTGGGGGCTTTATTAGTTATTAGTGGGGGCTTTATTAGTTATTAGTGGGGGCTTTATTAGTTATTAGTGGGGGCTTTATTAGTTATTAGTGGGGGCTTTATTAGTGGGGGCTTTATTAGTTATTATTTGGGACTTTATTAGTTGGTCTTTTTTTTCATTTTTCTTTTTTTTCCACTGGTCTATTTCAGTGCTTCTGGCGTGCACGTCTACCTCAGTGCTTCTGGCGTGCACGTCTACCTCAGTGCTTCTGGCGTGCACGTCTACCTCTGTGCTTCTGGCGTGCACGTCTACCTCAGTGCTTCTGGCGTGCACGTCTACCTCAGTGCTTCTGGCGTGCACGTCTACCTTAGTACATCTGGCGTGCACGTCTACCTGTAATACATTATCTAGCGTCCACGTCTACCAGAGATTCCGGCGTCCACGTCTACCTTCCTAGTAATGTACAGGTCTAAATCTATTATAATTTTACATTTTTTTAGGATTAGATGTTAATGTTTTTAGGGTTTTTTTTTTAACTTCTGTTACTATTACAATTACTTTTACATTTTTGTTTATTAATTGGGGCTTAATTAGAAGGGGCTTTATATTAGTTGGGGCTTAAAAAGTTGGGGCTTAAAAAGTTGGGGCTTAATTAGTTGGGGGCTTAATTAGTTGGGGGCTTAATTAGTTGGGGGCTTAATAAGTTGGGGCTTAATCAGTTGGGGCTTAATCAGTTGGGGGCTTAATCTGTTGGGGGATTATTTAGTTGGTTGGGGGCTTATTTAGTTGGGGGCTTATTTAGTTGGGGGCTTATTTAGTTGGGGGCTTATTTAGTTGGGGGCTTATTCAGTTGGGGGCTTATTCAGTTGGGGGCTTATTCAGTTGGGGGCTTATTTAGTTGGGGGCTTATTTAGTTGGGGGCTTATTTAGTTGGGGGCTTATTTAGTTGGGGGCTTTATAAGGTGGGGGCTTTATAAGGTGGGGGCTTTATAAGGTGGGGGCTTTATAAGGTGGGGGCTTTATAAGGTGGGGGCTTTATAAGGTGGGGGCTTTATAAGTTGGGGGCTTTATAAGGTGGGGGCTTTATTAGTGGGGGCTTTATTAGTGGGGGCTTTATTAGTGGGGGCTTTATTAGTGGGGGCTTTATTAGTGGGGGCTTTATTAGTGGGGGCTTTAATAGTTATTATTTGGGACTTTATTAGTTGGTCTTTTTTTTTCATTTTTCTTTTTTTTCCACTGGTCTATTTCAGTGCTTCTGGCGTGCACGTCTACCTCAGTGCTTATTTAGTTGGGGGCTTATTTAGTTGGGGGCTTATTTAGTTGGGGGCTTATTTAGTTGGGGGCTTATTTAGTTGGGGGCTTATTTAGTTGGGGGCTTATTTAGTTGGGGGCTTAATAGGTTGGGGGCTTAATAAGTTGGGGGCTTAATAAGTTGGGGGCTTAATAAGTTGGGGGCTTAATAAGTTGGGGGGTTATTAGTTATTAGTGGGGGCTTTATTAGTTATTAGTGGGGGCTTTATTAGTTATTAGTGGGGGCTTTATTAGTGGGGGCTTTATTAGTTATTATTTGGGACTTTATTAGTTGGTCTTTTTTTTCATTTTTCTTTTTTTTCCACTGGTCTATTTCAGTGCTTCTGGCGTGCACGTCTACCTCAGTGCTTCTGGCGTGCACGTCTACCTCAGTGCTTCTGGCGTGCACGTCTACCTCAGTGCTTCTGGCGTGCACGTCTACCTCAGTGCTTCTGGCGTGCACGTCTACCTCAGTGCTTCTGGCGTGCACGTCTACCTTTGTACATCTGGCGTGCACGTCTACCTCAGTGCTTCTGGCGTTCACGTCTACCTGTAATACATTATCTAGCGTCCACGTCTACCGGAGTTTCCGGCGTCCACGTCTACCTTCCTAGTAATGTACAGGTCTAAATCTATTATAATTTTACATTTTTTTAGGATTAGATGTTAATGTTTTTAGGGTTTTTTTTTCAACTTCTGTTACATTTACAATTACTTTTACATTTTTGTTTATTAATTGGGGCTTAATTAGAAGGGGCTTTATATTAGTTGGGGCTTAATAAGTTGGTGCTTAATAAGTTGGTGCTTAATAAGTTGGGGCTTAATTAGTTGGGGGCTTAATTAGTTGGGGGCCTAATAAGTTGGTGCTTAATAAGTTGGGGCTGAAAAAGTTGGGGCTTAATTAGTTGGGGGCTTAATTAGTTGGGGGCTTAATAAGTTGGGGCTTAATCAGTTGGGGGCTTAATCAGTTTGGGGCTTAATCAGTTGGGGGCTTAATCAGTTGGGGGCTTAATCAGTTGGGGGCTTATTTAGTTGGTTGGGGGCTTATTTAGTTGGGGGCTTATTTAGTTGGGGGCTTATTCAGTTGGGGGCTTATTCAGTTGGGGGCTTATTCAGTTGGGGGCTTATTCAGTTGGGGGCTTATTCAGTTGGGGGCTTATTCAGTTGGGGGCTTATTCAGTTGGGGGCTTATTCAGTTGGGGGCTTTAGAAGTTGGGGGCTTTAGAAGTTGGGGGCTTTAGAAGTTGGGGGCTTTAGAAGTTGGGGGCTTTAGAAGTTGGGGGCTTTAGAAGTTGGGGGCTTTAGAAGTTGGGGGCTTTAGAAGTTGGGGGCTTTAGAAGTTGGGGGCTTTAGAAGTTGGGGGCTTTAGAAGTTGGGGGCTTTAGAAGTTATTAGTGGGG
This sequence comes from Nyctibius grandis, assembly GCF_013368605.1. Taxonomy (NCBI): domain Eukaryota; kingdom Metazoa; phylum Chordata; class Aves; order Nyctibiiformes; family Nyctibiidae; genus Nyctibius; species Nyctibius grandis. The sequence goes on from NW_027167603.1 coordinate 53,112, forward strand.
GCTTTATATGGTGGGGGCTTTATTAGTTATTAGTGGGGGCTTTATTAGTGGGGGCTTTATTAGTTATTAGTGGGGGCTTTATTAGTGGGGGCTTTATTAGTGGGGGCTTTATTAGTGGGGGCTTTATTAGTGGGGGCTTTATTAGTGGGGGCTTTATTAGTGGGGGCTTTATTAGTTGGTCTTTTTTTTTCATTTTTCTTTTTTTTCCACTGGTCTATTTCAGTGCTTCTGGCGTGCACGTCTACCTCAGTGCTTATTTAGTTGGGGGCTTATTTAGTTGGGGGCTTATTCAGTTGGGGGCTTATTCAGTTGGGGGCTTATTCAGTTGGGGGCTTATTCAGTTGGGGGCTTATTCAGTTGGGGGCTTATTCAGTTGGGGGCTTAATAAGTTGGGGGCATTATAAGTTGGGGACTTTATAAGTTGGGGGCTTTATAAGTTGGGGGCTTTATAAGTTGGGGGCTTTATAAGTTGGGGGCTTTATAAGTTGGGGGCTTTATAAGTTGGGGGCTTTATAAGGTGGGGGCTTTATAAGGTGGGGGCTTTATAAGGTGGGGGCTTTATAAGGTGGGGGCTTTATAAGGTGGGGGCTTTATTAGTTATTAGTGGGGGCTTTATTAGTTATTAGTGGGGGCTTTAGTTATTAGTGGGGGCTTTATTAGTTATTAGTGGGGGCTTTATTAGTTATTATTTGGGACTTTATTAGTTGGTCTTTTTTTTCATTTTTCTTTTTTTTCCACTGGTCTATTTCAGTGCTTCTGGCGTGCACGTCTACCTCAGTGCTTCTGGCGTGCACGTCTACCTCAGTGCTTCTGGCGTGCACGTCTACCTGTTGTACATTATCTAGCGTCCACGTCTACCAGAGTTTCCGGCGTCCACGTCTACCTTCCTAGTAATGTACAGGTCTAAATCTATTATAATTTTACATTTTTTTAGGATTAGATGTTTATGTTTTTAGGGGTTTTTTTTTAACATCTGTTACATTTACAATTACTTTTACATTTTTGTTTATTAATTGGGGCTTAATTAGTTGGGGGCTTAATTAGTTGGGGGCTTAATTAGTTGGGGGCTTAATTAGGGGGGGCTTAATCAGTTGGGGGCTTAATCAGTTGGGGGCTTAATCAGTTGGGGGCTTAATCAGTTGGATGCTTATTTAGTTGGTTGGGGGCTGAATAAGTTGGGGGCTGAATAAGTTGGGGGCTGAATAAGTTGGGGGCTGAATAAGTTGGGGGCTGAATAAGTTGGGGGCTGAATAAGTTGGGGGCTGAATAAGTTGGGGGCTGAATAAGTTGGGGGCTGAATAAGTTGGGGGCTGAATAAGTTGGGGGCTGAATAAGTTGGGGGCTTAATAAGTTGGGGGCTGAATAAGTTGGGGGCTGAATAAGTTGGGGGCTTTATTAGTTATTAGTGGGGGCTTTATTAGTTATTAGTGGGGTCTTTATTAGTGGGGGCTTTATTAGTTATTATTTGGGACTTTATTAGTTGGTCTTTTTTTTCATTTTTCTTTTTTTTCCACTGGTCTATTTCAGTGCTTCTGGCGTGCACGTCTATCTCAGTGCTTCTGGCGTGCACGTCTACCTCAGTGCTTCTGGCGTGCACGTCTACCTCAGTTCTTCTGGCGTGCACGTCTACCTCAGTGCTTCTGGCGTGCACGTCTACCTCAGTGCTTCTGGCGTGCACGTCTACCTCAGTGCTTCTGGCGTGCACGTCTACCTCAGTACATCTGGCGTGCACGTCTACCTCAGTGCTTCTGGCGTGCACGTCTACCTGTAATACATTATCTAGCGTCCACGTCTACCAGAGATTCCGGCGTCCACGTCTACTTTCCTAGTAATGTACAGGTCTAAATCTATTATAATTTTACATTTTTTTAGGAGTAGATGTTAATGTTTTTAGGGTTTTTTTTTTTAACTTCTGTTACTATTACAATTACTTTTACATTTTTGTTTATTAATTGGGGCTTAATTAGAAGGGGCTTTATAATAGTTGGGGCTTAATAAGTTGGGGCTTAAAAAGTTGGGGCTTAATTAGTTGGGGGCTTAATTAGTTGGGGGCTTAATTAGTTGGGGGCTTAATCAGTTGGGGCTTAATCAGTTGGGGCTTAATCTGTTGGGGGCTTAATCTGTTGGGGGATTATTTAGTTGGTTGGGGGCATATTTAGTTGGGGGCTCATTTAGTTGGGGGCTCATTTAGTTGGGGGCTTATTTAGTTGGGGGCTTATTCAGTTGGGGGCTTATTCAGTTGGGGGCTTATTCAGTTGGGGGCTTTATAAGTTGGGGGCTTTATAAGTTGGGGGCTTTATAAGGTGGGGGCTTTATAAGGTGGGGGCTTTATAAGTTGGGGGCTTTATAAGGTGGGGGCTTTATAAGGTGGGGGCTTTATAAGGTGGGGGCTTTATTAGTGGGGGCTTTATTAGTGGGGGCTTTATTAGTGGGGGCTTTATTAGTGGGGGCTTTATTAGTGGGGGCTTTATTAGTGGGGGATTTATTAGTGGGGGCTTTATTAGTGGGGGATTTATTAGTGGGGGCTTTAATAGTTATTATTTGGGACTTTATTAGTTGGTCTTTTTTTTTTCATTTTTCTTTTTTTTCCACTGGTCTATTTCAGTGCTTCTGGCGTGCACGTCTACCTCAGTGCTTATTTAGTTGGGGGCTTAATAAGTTGGGGGCTTAATAAGTTGGGGGCTTAATAAGTTGGGGGCTTAATAAGTTGGGGGCTTAATAAGTTGGGGGCTTAATAAGTTGGGGGCTTAATAAGTTGGGGGCTTTATTAGTTATTAGTGGGGGCTTTATTAGTTATTAGTGGGGGCTTTATTAGTTATTAGTGGGGGCTTTATTAGTGGGGGCTTTATTAGTTATTATTTGGGACTTTATTAGTTGGTCTTTTTTTTTCATTTTTCTTTTTTTTCCACTGGTCTATTTCAGTGCTTCGGGCGTGCACGTCTACCTCAGTGCTTATTTAGTTGGGGGCTTATTTAGTTGGGGGCTTATTCAGTTGGAGGCTTAATAAGTTGGGGGCTTAATAAGTTGGGGGCTTAATAAGTTGGGGGCTTAATAAGTTGGGGGCTTAATAAGTTGGGGGCTTATTTAGTTGGGGGCTTATTCAGTTGGGGGCTTAATAAGTTGGGGGCTTAATAAGTTGGGGGCTTAATAAGTTGGGGGCTTAATAAGTTGGGGGCGTTATAAGTTGGGGGCGTTATAAGTTGGGGGCGTTATAAGTTGGGGGCGTTATAAGTTGGGGGCGTTATAAGGTGGGGGCGTTATAAGGTGGGGGCGTTATAAGGTGGGGGCGTTATAAGGTGGGGGCGTTATAAGGTGGGGGCGTTATAAGGTGGGGGCGTTATAAGGTGGGGGCGTTATAAGGTGGGGGCGTTATAAGGTGGGGGCTTTATAAGGTGGGGGCTTTATAAGGTGGGGGCTTTATAAGGTGGGGGCTTAATAAGGTGGGGGCTTTATTAGTTATTAGTGGGGGCTTTATTAGTTATTAGTGGGGGCTTTATTAGTTATTAGTGGGGGCTTTATTAGTTATTAGTGGGGGCTTTATTAGTTATTAATTGGGACTTTATTAGTTGGTCTTTTTTTTCATTTTTCTTTTTTTTCCACTGGTCTATTTCAGTGCTTCTGGCGTGCACGTCTACCTCAGTGCTTCTGGCGTGCACGTCTACCTCAGTGCTTCTGGCGTGCACGTCTACCTGTTGTACATTATCTAGCGTCCACGTCTACCAGAGTTTCCGGCGTCCACGTCTACCTTCCTAGTAATGTACAGGTCTAAATCTATTATAATTTTACATTTTTTTAGGATTAGATGTTAATGTTTTTAGGGGTTTTTTTTTAACATCTGTTACATTTACAATTACTTTTACATTTTTGTTTATTAATTGGGGCTTAATTAGTTGGGGGCTTAATTAGTTGGGGGCTTAATTAGTTGGGGGCTTAATTAGTTGGGGGCTTAATTAGTTGGGGGCTTAATTAGGGGGTGCTTAATCAGTTGGGGGCTTAATCAGTTGGGGGCTTAATCAGTTGGGGGCTTAATCAGTTGGATGCTTATTTAGTTGGTTGGGGGCTTATTCAGTTGGGGGCTTATTCAGTTGGGGGCTTATTTAGTTGGGGGCTTATTTAGTTGGGGGCTTATTTAGTTGGGGGCTGAATAAGTTGGGGGCTGAATAAGTTGGGGGCTGAATAAGTTGGGGGCTGAATAAGTTGGGGGCTTAAGTTGGGGGCTTAATAAGTTGGGGGCTTAATAAGTTGGGGGCTTAATAAGTTGGGGGCTTAATAAGTTGGGGGCTTAATAAGTTGGGGGCTTAATAAGTTGTGGGCTTAATAAGTTGGGGGCTTCTATTAGCTGGGGCTTCATAAGTTGGGGGCTTTATTAGTTGGGGGCTTTATTAGTTGGGGGCTTTATTAGTTGGGGGCTTTATTAGTTGGGGGCTTCATTAGTTATTACGGGGCTTCATTAGTTATTACGGGGCTTCATTAGTTATTACGGGGCTTCATTAGTTACTACGGGGCTTCATTAGTTATTACTGGGGGCTTTATTAGTTATTAGTGGGGGCTTTATTAGTTATTAGTGGGGGCTTTTTTAGTGGGGGCTTTATTAGTTATTAGTGGGGGCTTTATTACTTGGTCTTTTTTTTCATTTTTCTTTTTTTTCCACTGGTCTATTTCAGTGCTTCTGGCGTGCACGTCTACCTCAGTTGTTCTGGCGTGCACGTCTACCTCAGTACTTCTGGCGTGCACGTCTACCTCAGTGCTTCTGGCGTGCACGTCTACCTCAGTGCATCTGGCGTGCACATCTACCTTAGTGCTTCTGGCGTTCACGTCTACCTCAGTGCTTCTGGCGTGCACGTTTACCTCAGTGCTTCTGGCGTGCACGTCTACCTCAGTGCATCTGGCGTGCACGTCTACCTCAGTGCTTCTGGCGTGCACGTCTACCTTAGTACATCTGGCGTGCACGTCTACCTTAGTACTTCTGGCGTGCACGTCTAACTGTAATACATTATCTAGCGTCCACGTCTACCAGAGATTCCGGCGTCCACGTCTACCTTCCTAGTAATTTACAGGTCTAAATCTATTATAATTTTACATTTTTTTAGGATTAGATGTTAATGTTTTTAGGATTTTTTTTTTAACTTCTGTTACTATTACAATTACTTTTACATTTTTGTTTATTAATTGGGGCTTAATTAGAAGGGGCTTTATATTAGTTGGGGCTTAATAAGTTGGTGCTTAATAAGTTGGGGCTTAATTAGTTGGGGGCTTAATTAGTTGGGGGCTTAATTAGTTGGGGGCTTAATTAGTTGGGGGCTTAATTAGTTGGGGGCTTAATCAGTTGGGGGCTTAATCAGTTGGGGGCTTAATCAGTTGGGGGCTTAATCAGTTGGGGGCTTAATCAGTTGGGGGCTTAATCAGTTGGGGGCTTATTTAGTTGGGGGCTTATTTAGTTGGGGGCTTATTCAGTTGGGGGCTTATTCAGTTGGGGGCTTATTCAGTTGGGGGCTTATTCAGTTGGGGGCTTATTTAGTTGGGGGCTTATTTAGTTGGGGGCTTAATAAGTTGGGGGCTTAATAAGTTGGGGGCTTAATAAGTTGGGGGCTTAATAAGTTGGGGGCTTAATAAGTTGGGGGCTTAATAAGTTGGGGGCTTAATAAGTTGGGGGCTTAATAAGTTGGGGGCTTAATAAGTTGGGGGCTTAATAAGTTATTGTTGGGGGCTTAATAAGTTATTGTTGGGGGCTTAATAAGTTATTGTTGGGGGCTTTATAAGTTATTGTTGGGGGCTTTATAAGTTATTGTTGGGGGCTTTATTAGTTATTGTTGACGGCTTTATTAGTTATTGTTGGGGGCTTTATTAGTGGGGGCTTTATTAGTTATTATTTGGGACTTTATTAGTTGGTCTTTTTTTTCATTTTTCTTTTTTTTCCACTGGTCTATTTCAGTGCTACTGGCGTGCACGTCTACCTCAGTTGATCTGGCGTGCACGTCTACCTCAGTGCTTCTGGCGTGCACGTCTACCTCAGTGCTTCTGGCGTGCACGTCTACCTCAGTGCTTCTGGCGTGCACGTCTACCTCAGTGCTTCTGGCGTGCACGTCTACCTCAGTGCTTCTGGCGTGCACGTCTACCTGTAATACATTATCTAGCGTCCACGTCTACCAGAGATTCCGGCGTCCACGTCTACTTTCCTAGTAATGTACAGGTCTAAATCTATTATAATTTTACATTTTTTTAGGATTAGATGTTAATGTTTTTAGGGTTTTTTTTTTAACTTCTGTTACATTTACAATTACTTTTACATTTTTGTTTATTAATTGGGGCTTAATTAGAAGGGGCTTTATATTAGTTGGGGCTTAAAAAGTTGGGGCTTAATAAGTTGGGGGCTTAATTAGTTGGGGGCTTAATAAGTTGGGGCTTAATCAGTTGGGGGCTTAATCAGTTGGGGGCTTAATCAGTTGGGGGCTTAATCAGTTGGGGGCTTATTCGGTTGGGGGCTTATTTAGTTGGTTGGGGGCTTATTTAGTTGGTTGGGGGCTTATTTAGTTGGTTGGGGGCTTATTTAGTTGAGGGCTTATTTAATTGGGGGCTTATTTAGTTGGGGGCTTATTTAGTTGGGGGCTTATTCAGTTGGGGGCTTATTCAGTTGGGGGCTTATTCAGTTGGGGGCTTATTTAGTTGGGGGCTTAATAAGTTGGGGGCTTAATAAGTTGGGGGCTTAATAAGTTGGGGGCTTAATAAGTTGGGGGCTTAATAAGTTGGGGGCTTAATAAGTTGGGGGCTTTATAATTAGGGGCTTTATAATTTGGGGGCTTTATAATTTGGGGGCTTAATAAGTTGGGGGCTTTATAAGTTGGGGGCTTTATTAGTTATTAGTGGGGGCTTTATTAGTTATTAGTGGGGTCTTTATTAGTGGGGGCTTTATTAGTTATTATTTGGGACTTTATTAGTTGGTCTTTTTTTTCATTTTTCTTTTTTTTCCACTGGTCTATTTCAGTGCTTCTGGCGTGCACGTCTATCTCAGTGCTTCTGGCGTGCACGTCTACCTCAGTGCTTCTGGCGTGCACGTCTACCTCAGTTCTTCTGGCGTGCACGTCTACCTCAGTGCTTCTGGCGTGCACGTCTACCTCAGTGCTTCTGGCGTGCACGTCTACCTCAGTACATCTGGCGTGCACGTCTACCTCAGTGCTTCTGGCGTGCACGTCTACCTGTAATACATTATCTAGCGTCCACGTCTACCAGAGATTCCGGCGTCCACGTCTACTTTCCTAGTAATGTACAGGTCTAAATCTATTATAATTTTACATTTTTTTAGGAGTAGATGTTAATGTTTTTAGGGTTTTTTTTTTTAACTTCTGTTACATTTACAATTACTTTTACATTTTTGTTTATTAATTGGGGCTTAATTAGAAGGGGCTTTATATTAGTTGGGGCTTAAAAAGTTGGGGCTTAATTAGTTGGGGGCTTAATAAGTTGGGGGCTTAATCAGTTGGGGGCTTAATCAGTTGGGGGCTTAATCAGTTGGGGGCTTATTCGGTTGGGGGCTTATTTAGTTGGTTGGGGGCTTATTTAGTTGAGGGCTTATTTAGTTGGGGGCTTATTTAGTTGGGGGCTTATTTAGTTGGGGGCTTATTTAGTTGGGGGCTTATTCAGTTGGGGGCTTATTCAGTTGGGGGCTTATTCAGTTGGGGGCTTATTCAGTTGGGGGCTTATTTAGTTGGGGGCTTATTTAGTTGGGGGCTTATTTAGTTGGGGGCTTATTTAGTTGGGGGCTTATTTAGTTGGGGGCTTTATAATTTGGGGGCTTTATAATTTGGGGGCTTAATAAGTTGGGGGCTTTATTAGTTATTAGTGGGGGCTTTATTAGTTATTAGTGGGGGCTTTATTAGTTATTAGTGGGGGCTTTATTAGTCGGGGCTTTATTAGTTATTATTTGGGACTTTATTAGTTGGTCTTTTTTTTCATTTTTCTTTTTTTTCCACTGGTCTATTTCAGTGCTTCTGGCGTGCACGTCTACCTCAGTGCTTCTGGCGTGCACGTCTACCGCAGTGCTTCTGGCGTGCACGTCTACCTGTAGTACATTATCTAGCGTCCACGTCTACCAGAGTTTCCGGCGTCCACGTCTACCTTCCTAGTAATGTACAGGTCTAAATCTATTATAATTTTACATTTTTTTAGGATTAGATGTTAATGTTTTTAGGGGTTTTTTTTTAACTTCTGTTACATTTACAATTACTTTTACATTTTTGTTTATTAATTGGGGCTTAATTAGAAGGGGCTTTATATTAGTTGGGGCTTAATTAGTTGGGGGCTTAATTAGTTGGGGGCTTAATTAGTTGGGGGCTTAATTAGTTGGGGGCTTAATTAGTTGGGGGCTTAATTAGTTGGGGGCTTAATTAGTTGGGGGCTTAATTAGTTGGGGGCTTAATTAGTTGGGGGCTTAATTAGTTGGGGGCTTAATTAGTTGGGGACTTAATTAGTTGGATGCTTATTTAGTTGGTTGGGGGCTTATTCAGTTGGGGGCTTATTCAGTTGGGGGCTTATTTAGTTGGGGGCTTATTTAGTTGGGGGCTTATTTAGTTGGGGGCTTATTTAGTTGGGGGCTTATTTAGTTGGGGGCTTATTTAGTTGGGGGCTTATTTAGTTGGGGGCTTATTTAGTTGGGGGCTTTATAATTTGGGGGCTTTATAAGTTGGGGGCTTTATAAGTTGGGGGCTTAATAAGTTGGGGGCTTTATAAGTTGGGGGCTTTATTAGTTATTAGTGGGGGCTTTATTAGTTATTAGTGGGGGCTTTATTAGTGGGGGCTTTATTAGTTATTATTTGGGACTTTATTAGTTGGTCTTTTTTTTCATTTTTCTTTTTTTTCCACTGGTCTATTTCAGTGCTTCTGGCGTGCACGTCTACCTCTGTGCTTCTGGCGTGCACGTCTACCTCTGTGCTTCTGGCGTGCACGTCTACCTGTAGTACATTATCTAGCGTCCACGTCTACCAGAGTTTCCGGCGTCCACGTCTACCTTCCTAGTAATGTACAGGTCTAAATCTATTATAATTTTACATTTTTTTAGGATTAGATGTTAATGTTTTTAGGGGTTTTTTTTTAACATCTGTTACATTTACAATTACTTTTCCATTTTTGTTTATTAATTGGGGCTTAATTAGAAGGGGCTTTATATTAGTTGGGGCTTAATAAGTTGGTGCTTAATAAGTTGGGGGCTTAATTAGTTGGGGGCTTAATTAGTTGGGGGCTTAATTAGTTGGGGGCTTAATTAGTTGGGGGCTTAATTAGTTGGGGGCTTAATTAGTTGGGGGCTTAATTAGTTGGGGGCTTAATTAGTTGGGGGCTTAATTAGTTGGGGGCTTAATCAGTTGGGGGCTTAATCAGTTGGATGCTTATTTAGTTGGTTGGGGGCTTATTCAGTTGGGGGCTTATTCAGTTGGGGGCTTAATAAGATGGGGGCTTAATAAGATGGGGGATTATAAGTTGGGGGCTTTATGAGTTGGGGGATTTATGAGTTGGGGGCTTTATGAGTTGGGGGCTTTATGAGTTGGGGGCTTTATGAGTTGGGGGCTTTATGAGTTGGGGGATTTATAAGTGGGGGCTTTATAAGTTGGGGGCTTTATAAGTTGGGGGCTTTATAAGTTGGGGGCTTTATAAGTTGGGGGCTTTATAAGTTGGGGGCTTCTATTAGCTGGGGCTTAATAAGTTGGGGGCTTAATAAGTTGGGGGCTTAATAAGTTGGGGGCTTCTATAAGTTGGGGGCTTTATAAGTTGGGGGCTTTATAAGTTGGGGGCTTTATAAGTTGGGGGCTTTATAAGTTGGGGGCTTTATAAGTTGGGGGCTTTATAAGTTGGGGGCTTTATAAGTTGGGGGCTTTATAAGTTATTAGTTGGGGGCTTTATTAGTTATTAGTTGGGGGCTTTATTAGTTATTATTGGGGGGTTCATTAGTTATTAGTTGGGGGGTTCATTAGTTATTAGTTGGGGGGTTCATTAGTTATTAGTGGGGGCTTTATTAGTTATTAGTGGGGGCTTTTTTAGTGGGGGCTTTATAAGTTATTAGTTGGGGGCTTTATTAGTTATTAGTTGGGGGCTTTATTAGTTATTATTGGGGGGTTCATTAGTTATTAGTTGGGGGGTTCATTAGTTATTATTTGGGGGGTTCATTAGTTATTAGTGGGGGCTTTATTAGTTATTAGTGGGGGCTTTTTTAGTGGGGGCTTTATTAGTTATTAGTGGGGGCTTTATTAGTTGGTCTTTTTTTTCATTTTTCTTTTTTTTCCACTGGTCTATTTCAGTGCTTCTGGCGTGCACGTCTACCTCAGTTGTTCTGGCGTGCACGTCTACCTCAGTACTTCTGGCGTGCACGTCTACCTGAAGTACATTATCTAGCGTCCACGTCTACCTTCCTAGTAATGTACAGGTCTAAATCTATTATAATTTTACATTTTTTTAGGATTAGATGTTAATGTTTTTAGGGTTTTTTTTTAACTTCTGTTACATTTACAATTACTTTTACATTTTTGTTTATTAATTGGGGCTTAATTAGAAGGGGCTTTATATTAGTTGGGGGCTTAATTAGTTGGGGGCTTAATTAGTTGGGGGCTTAATTAGTTGGGGGCTTAATTAGTTGGGGGCTTAATAAGTTGGGGGCTTATTAGTTGGGGGCTTAATAAGTTGGGGGCTTAATAAGTTGGGGGCTTAATAAGTTGGGGGCTTTATAAGTTGGGGGCTTTAGAAGTTGGGGGCTTTAGAAGTTGGGGGCTTTAGAAGTTGGGGGCTTTAGAAGTTGGGGGCTTTAGAAGTTGGGGGCTTTAGAAGTTGGGGGCTTTAGAAGTTGGGGGCTTTAGAAGTTGGGGGCTTTAGAAGTTGGGGGCTTTATAAGTTGGGGGCTTTATTAGTTATTAGTGGGGGCTTTATTAGTTATTAGTTGGGGCTTTATTAGTTATTAGTGGGGGCTTTATTAGTTATTAGTGGGGGCTTTTTTAGTGGGGGCTTTATTAGTTATTAGTGGGGGCTTTATTAGTTGGTCTTTTTTTTCATTTTTCTTTTTTTTCCACTGGTCTATTTCAGTGCTTCTGGCGTGCACGTCTACCTCAGTGCTTCTGGCGTGCACGTCTACCTCAGTGCTTCTGGCGTGCACGTCTACCTCAGTACTTCTGGCGTGCACGTCTACCTCAGTGCTTCTGGCGTGCACGTCTACCTGTAGTACATTATCTAGCGTCCACGTTACCTTCCTAGTAATGTACAGGTCTAAATCTATTATAATTTTACATTTTTTTAGGATTAGATGTTAATGTTTTTAGGGTTTTTTTTTTAACTTCTGTTACATTTACAATTACTTTTACATTTTTGTTTATTAATTGGGGCTTAATTAGAAGGGGCTTTATATTAGTTGGGGCTTAATAAGTTGGTGCTTAATAAGTTGGGGCTTAATTAGTTGGGGGCTTAATTAGTTGGGGGCTTAATTAGTTGGGGGCTTAATTAGTTAGGGCTTAATTAGTTGGGGGCTTAATTAGTGGGGGCTTAATCAGTTGGGGGCTTATTTAGTTGGGGGCTTAATTAGTTGGGGGCTTAATTAGTTGGGGGCTTAATTAGTTGGGGGCTTAATTAGTTGGGGGCTTAATTAGTTGGGGGCTTAATTAGTTGGGGGCTTAATTAGTTGGGGGCTTAATTAGTTGGGGGCTTAATTAGTTGGGGGCTTAATCAGTTGGATGCTTATTTAGTTGGTTGGGGGCTTAATAAGTTGGGGGCTTAATTAGTTGGGGGCTTAATAAGTTGGGGGCTTAATCAGTTGGGGGCTTAATCAGTTGGGGGCTTAATCAGTTGGGGGCTTATTCGGTTGGGGGCTTATTTAGTTGGTTGGGGGCTTATTTAGTTGAGGGCTTATTTAATTGGGGGCTTATTTAGTTGGGGGCTTATTTAGTTGGGGGCTTATTTAGTTGGGGGCTTATTTAGTTGGGGGCTTATTCAGTTGGGGGCTTATTCAGTTGGGGGCTTATTCAGTTGGGGGCTTATTCAGTTGGGGGCTTATTTAGTTGGGGGCTTATTTAGTTGGGGGCTTATTTAGTTGGGGGCTTATTTAGTTGGGGGCTTATTTAGTTGGGGGCTTATTTAGTTGGGGGCTTATTTAGTTGGGGGCTTATTTAGTTGGGGGCTTTATAATTTGGGGGCTTTATAATTTGGGGGCTTAATAAGTTGGGGGCTTTATAAGTTGGGGGCTTTATTAGTTATTAGTGGGGGCTTTATTAGTTATTAGTGGGGGCTTTATTAGTCGGGGCTTTATTAGTTATTATTTGGGACTTTATTAGTTGGTCTTTTTTTTCATTTTTCTTTTTTTTCCACTGGTCTATTTCAGTGCTTCTGGCGTGCACGTCTACCTCAGTGCTTCTGGCGTGCACGTCTACCGCAGTGCTTCTGGCGTGCACGTCTACCTGTAGTACATTATCTAGCGTCCACGTCTACCAGAGTTTCCGGCGTCCACGTCTACCTTCCTAGTAATGTACAGGTCTAAATCTATTATAATTTTACATTTTTTTAGGATTAGATGTTAATGTTCTTAGGGGTTTTTTTTTAACATCTGTTACATTTACAATTACTTTTACATTTTTGTTTATTAATTGGGGCTTAATTAGAAGGGGCTTTATATTAGTTGGGGCTTAATTAGTTGGGGGCTTAATTAGTTGGGGGCTTAATTAGTTGGGGGCTTAATTAGTTGGGGGCTTAATTAGTTGGGGGCTTAATTAGTTGGGGGCTTAATTAGTTGGGGGCTTAATTAGTTGGGGGCTTAATTAGTTGGGGGCTTAATTAGTTGGGGGCTTATTTAGTTGGTTGGGGGCTTATTCAGTTGGGGGCTTATTTAGTTGGGGGCTTATTTAGTTGGGGGCTTATTTAGTTGGGGGCTTATTTAGTTGGGGGCTTATTTAGTTGGGGGCTTATTTAGTTGGGGGCTTATTTAGTTGGGGGCTTATTTAGTTGGGGGCTTATTTAGTTGGGGGCTTATTTAGTTGGGGGCTTTATAAGTTGGGGGCTTTATAAGTTGGGGGCTTTATTAGTTATTAGTGGGGGCTTTATTAGTTATTAGTGGGGGCTTTATTAGTGGGGGCTTTATTAGTTATTATTTGGGACTTTATTAGTTGGTCTTTTTTTTCATTTTTCTTTTTTTTCCACTGGTCTACCTCTGTGCTTCTGGCGTGCACGTCTACCTCTGTGCTTCTGGCGTGCACGTCTACCTCTGTGCTTCTGGCGTGCACGTCTACCTGTAGTACATTATCTAGCGTCCACGTCTACCAGAGTTTCCGGCGTCCACGTCTACCTTCCTAGTAATGTACAGGTCTAAATCTATTATAATTTTACATTTTTTTAGGATTAGATGTTAATGTTTTTAGGGGTTTTTTTTTAACATCTGTTACATTTACAATTACTTTTACATTTTTGTTTATTAATTGGGGCTTAATTAGAAGGGGCTTTATATTAGTTGGGGCTTAATAAGTTGGTGCTTAATAAGTTGGGGCTTAATTAGTTGGGGGCTTAATTAGTTGGGGGCTTAATTAGTTGGGGGCTTAATTAGTTGGGGGCTTAATTAGTTGGGGGCTTAATTAGTTGGGGGCTTAATCAGTTGGGGGCTTAATCAGTTGGATGCTTATTTAGTTGGTTGGGGGCTTATTCAGTTGGGGGCTTATTCAGTTGGGGGCTTATTTAGTTGGGGGCTTATTTAGTTGGGGGCTTATTTAATTGGGGGCTTAATAAGATGGGGGCTTAATAAGATGGGGGATTATAAGTTGGGGGCTTTATGAGTTGGGGGCTTTATGAGTTGGGGGCTTTATGAGTTGGGGGCTTTATGAGTTGGGGGCTTTATGAGTTGGGGGCTTTATGAGTTGGGGGATTTATAAGTGGGGGCTTTATAAGTTGGGGGCTTTATAAGTTGGGGGCTTTATAAGTTGGGGGCTTTATAAGTTGGGGGCTTCTATTAGCTGGGGCTTAATAAGTTGGGGGCTTAATAAGTTGGGGGCTTAATAAGTTGGGGGCTTAATAAGTTGGGGGCTTCTATTAGCTGGGGCTTTATAAGTTGGGGGCTTTATAAGTTGGGGGCTTTATAAGTTGGGGGCTTTATAAGTTGGGGGCTTTATAAGTTGGGGGCTTTATAAGTTGGGGGCTTTATAAGTTATTAGTGGGGGGCTTTATAAGTTATTAGTTGGGGGCTTTATAAGTTATTAGTTGGGGGCTTTATTAGTTATTATTGGGGGGTTCATTAGTTATTAGTTGGGGGGTTCATTAGTTATTAGTTGGGGGGTTCATTAGTTATTAGTGGGGGCTTTATTAGTTATTAGTGGGGGCTTTTTTAGTGGGGGCTTTATTAGTTATTAGTGGGGGCTTTATTAGTTGGTCTTTTTTTTCATTTTTCTTTTTTTTCCACTGGTCTATTTCAGTGCTTCTGGCGTGCACGTCTACCTCAGTTGTTCTGGCGTGCACGTCTACCTCAGTACTTCTGGCGTGCACGTCTACCTGAAGTACATTATCTAGCGTCCACGTCTACCTTCCTAGTAATGTACAGGTCTAAATCTATTATAATTTTACATTTTTTTAGGATTAGATGTTAATGTTTTTAGGGTTTTTTTTTTAACTTCTGTTACATTTACAATTACTTTTACATTTTTGTTTATTAATTGGGGCTTAATTAGAAGGGGCTTTATATTAGTTGGGGGCTTAATTAGTTGGGGGCTTAATTAGTTGGGGGCTTAATTAGTTGGGGGCTTAATTAGTTGGGGGCTTAATCACTTGGGGGCTTATTTAGTTGGGGGCTTAATAAGTTGGGGGCTTAATAAGTTGGGGGCTTAATCAGTTGGGGGCTTAATAAGTTGGGGGCTTTAGAAGTTGGGGGCTTTAGAAGTTGGGGGCTTTAGAAGTTGGGGGCTTTAGAAGTTGGGGGCTTTAGAAGTTGGGGGCTTTAGAAGTTGGGGGCTTTATAAGTTGGGGGCTTTAGAAGTTGGGGGCTTTAGAAGTTGGGGGCTTTAGAAGTTGGGGGCTTTAGAAGTTGGGGGCTTTAGAAGTTGGGGGCTTTAGAAGTTGGGGGCTTTAGAAGTTGGGGGCTTTAGAAGTTGGGGGCTTTAGAAGTTGGGGGCTTTATTAGTTATTAGTGGGGGCTTTATTAGTTATTAGTTGGGGGCTTTATTAGTTATTAGTTGGGGGGTTCATTAGTTATTAGTGTGGGCTTTATTAGTTATTAGTGGGGGCTTTTTTAGTGGGGGCTTTATTAGTTATTAGTGGGGGCTTTATTAGTTGGTCTTTTTTTTCATTTTTCTTCTTTTTCCACTGGTCTATTTCAGTGCTTCTGGCGTGCACGTCTACCTCAGTGCTTCTGGCGTGCACGTCTACCTCAGTGCTTCTGGCGTGCACGTCTACCTCAGTACTTCTGGCGTGCACGTCTACTCAGTGCTTCTGGCGTGCACGTCTACCTGTAGTACATTATCTAGCGTCCACGTTACCTTCCTAGTAATGTACAGGTCTAAATCTATTATAATTTTACATTTTTTTAGGATTAGATGTTAATGTTTTTAGGGTTTTTTTTTTAACTTCTGTTACATTTACAATTACTTTTACATTTTTGTTTATTAATTGGGGCTTAATTAGAAGGGGCATTATATTAGTTGGGGCTTAATAAGTTGGTGCTTAATAAGTTGGGGCTTAATTAGTTGGGGGCTTAATTAGTTGGGGGCTTAATTAGTTGGGGGCTTAATTAGTTGGGGCTTAATTAGTTGGGGGCTTAATTAGTGGGGGCTTTATAAGTTGGGGGCTTATTTAGTTGGGGGCTTAATTAGTTGGGGGCTTAATTAGTTGGGGGCTTAATTAGTTGGGGGCTTAATTAGTTGGGGGCTTAATTAGTTGGGGGCTTAATTAGTTGGGGGCTTAATTAGTTGGGGGCTTAATTAGTTGGGGGCTTAATCAGTTGGGGGCTTAATCAGTTGGGGGCTTATTTAGTTGGTTGGGGGCTTATTAAGTTGGGGGCTTATTCAGTTGGGGGCTTATTTAGTTGGGGGCTTATTTAGTTGGGGGCTTATTTAATTGGGGGCTTAATAAGATGGGGGCTTAATAAGATGGGGGATTATAAGTTGGGGGCTTTATAAGTTGTGGGCTTTATGAGTTGGGGGCTTTATGAGTTGGGGGCTTTATGAGTTGGGGGCTTTATAAGTGGGGGCTTTATAAGTGGGGGCTTTATAAGTTGGGGGCTTTATAAGTTGGGGGCTTTATAAGTTGGGGGCTTTATAAGTTGGGGGCTTTATAAGTTGGGGGCTTTATAAGTTGGGGGCTTTATAAGTTGGGGGCTTCTATTAGCTGGGGCTTAATAAGTTGGGGGCTTTATAAGTTGGGGGCTTTATAAGTTGGGGGCTTTATAAGTTGGGGGCTTTATAAGTTGGGGGCTTTATAAGTTGGGGGCTTTATAAGTTGGGGGCTTTATAAGTTGGGGGCTTTATAAGTTGGGGGCTTTATAAGTTGGGGGCTTTATAAGTTGGGGGCTTTATAAGTTGGGGGCTTTATAAGTTGGGGGCTTTATAAGTTGGGGGCTTTATAAGTTGGGGGCTTTATAAGTTGGGGGCTTTATAAGTTGGGGGCTTTATAAGTTGGGGGCTTTATAAGTTGGGGGCTTTATAAGTTGGGGGCTTTATAAGTTATTAGTTGGGGGCTTTATAAGTTATTAGTTGGGGGCTTTATAAGTTATTAGTTGGGGGCTTTATTAGTTATTATTGGGGGCTTTATTAGTTATTATTGGGGGGTTCATTAGTTATTATTGGGGGGTTCATTAGTTATTAGTTGGGGGGTTCATTAGTTATTAGTGGGGGCTTTATTAGTTATTAGTGGGGGCTTTTTTAGTGGGGGCTTTATTAGTTATTAGTGGGGGCTTTATTAGTTGGTCTTTTTTTTCATTTTTCTTTTTTTTCCACTGGTCTATTTCAGTGCTTCTGGCGTGCACGTCTACCTCAGTTGTTCTGGCGTGCACGTCTACCTCAGTACTTCTGGCGTGCACGTCTACCTGAAGTACATTATCTAGCGTCCACGTCTACCTTCCTAGTAATGTACAGGTCTAAATCTATTATAATTTTACATTTTTTTAGGATTAGATGTTAATGTTTTTAGGGTTTTTTTTTTAACTTCTGTTACATTTACAATTACTTTTACATTTTTGTTTATTAATTGGGGCTTAATTAGAAGGGGCTTTATATTAGTTGGGGGCTTAATTAGTTGGGGGCTTAATTAGTTGGGGGCTTAATTAGTTGGGGGCTTAATTAGTTGGGGGCTTAGTTAGTTGGGGGCTTAATCACTTGGGGGCTTATTTAGTTGGGGGCTTATTTAGTTGGGGGCTTATTTAGTTGGGGGCTTAATAAGTTGGGGGCTTAATAAGTTGGGGGCTTAATAAGTTGGGGGCTTAATAAGTTGGGGGCTTAATAAGTTGGGGGCTTTATAAGTTGGGGGCTTTAGAAGTTGGGGGCTTTAGAAGTTGGGGGCTTTAGAAGTTGGGGGCTTTAGAAGTTGGGGGCTTTAGAAGTTGGGGGCTTTAGAAGTTGGGGGCTTTAGAAGGTGGGGGCTTTATTAGTTATTAGTGGGGGCTTTATTAGTTATTAGTTGGGGGGTTCATTAGTTATTAGTGGGGGCTTTATTAGTTATTAGTGGGGGCTTTTTTAGTGGGGGCTTTATTAGTTATTAGTGGGGGCTTTATTAGTTGGTCTTTTTTTTTCATTTTTCTTCTTTTTCCACTGGTCTATTTCAGTGCTTCTGGCGTGCACGTCTACCTCAGTGCTTCTGGCGTGCACGTCTACCTCAGTGCTTCTGGCGTGCACGTCTACCTCAGTACTTCTGGCGTGCACGTCTACCTCAGTGCTTCTGGCGTGCACGTCTACCTGTAGTACATTATCTAGCGTCCACGTTACCTTCCTAGTAATGTACAGGTCTAAATCTATTATAATTTTACATTTTTTTAGGATTAGATGTTAATGTTTTTAGGGTTTTTTTTTTAACTTCTGTTACATTTACAATTACTTTTACATTTTTGTTTATTAATTGGGGCTTAATTAGAAGGGGCATTATATTAGTTGGGGCTTAATAAGTTGGTGCTTAATAAGTTGGGGCTTAATTAGTTGGGGGCTTAATTAGTTGGGGGCTTAATTAGTTGGGGGCTTAATTAGTTGGGGGCTTAATTAGTTAGGGCTTAATTAGTTGGGGGCTTAATTAGTGGGGGCTTAATCACTTGGGGGCTTATTTAGTTGGGGGCTTAATTAGTTGGGGGCTTAATTAGTTGGGGGCTTAATTAGTTGGGGGCTTAATTAGTTGGGGGCTTAAGTAGTTGGGGGCTTAAGTAGTTGGGGGCTTAATCAGTTGGGGGCTTAATCAGTTGGTGGCTTAATCAGTTGGATGCTTATTTAGTTGGTTGGGGGCTTATTCAGTTGGGGGCTTATTCAGTTGGGGGCTTATTCAGTTGGGGGCTTATTTAGTTGGGGGCTTATTTAGTTGGGGGCTTATTTAGTTGGGGGCTTAATAAGATGGGGGCTTTATAAGTTGGGGGCTTTATAAGTTGGGGGCTTTATAAGTTGGGGGCTTTATGAGTTGGGGGCTTTATGAGTTGGGGGCTTTATGAGTTGGGGGCTTTATGAGTTGGGGGCTTTATAAGTTGGGGGCTTCTATTAGCGGGGGCTTCTATTAGCTGGGGCTTTATAAGTTGGGGGCTTTATAAGTTGGGGGCTTAATAAGTTGGGGCTTAATAAGTTGGGGGCTTAATAAGTTGGGGCTTAATCAGTTGGGGGCTTAATCAGTTGGGGGCTTAATCAGTTGGGGCTTAATCAGTTGGGGGCTTAATCAGTTGGGGGCTTAATCAGTTGGGGGCTTAATCAGTTGGGGGCTTAATCAGTTGGGGGCTTAATCAGTTGGGGGCTTATTCAGTTGGGGGCTTATTTAGTTGGTTGAGGGCTTATATAGTTGAGGGCTTATTTAGTTGGTTGGGGGCTTATATAGTTGGGGGCTTATTCAGTTGGGGTCTTATTCAGTTGGGGGCTTATTTAGTTGGGGGCTTATTCAGTTGGGGGCTTATTCAGTTGGGGGCTTATTCAGTTGGGGGCTTATTCAGTTGGGGGCTTATTCAGTTGGGGGCTTATTCAGTTGGGGGCTTATTCAGTTGGGGGCTTATTCAGTTGGGGGCTTATTCAGTTGGGGGCTTATTCAGTTGGGGGCTTAATAAGTTGGGGGCTTTATTAGTTATTAGTGGGGGCTTTATTAGTTATTAGTGGGGGCTTTATTAGTGGGGGCTTTATTCGTTATTATTTGGGACTTTATTAGTTGGTCTTTTTTTTCATTTTTCTTTTTTTTCCACTGGTCTATTTCAGTGCTTCTGGCGTGCACGTCTACCTGTAGTACATTATCTAGCGTCCACGTCTACCAGAGTTTCCGGCGTCCACGTCTACCTTCCTAGTAATGTACAGGTCTAAATCTATTATAATTTTACATATTTTTAGGATTAGATGTTAATGTTTTTAGGGTTTTTTTTTTAACATCTGTTACATTTACAATTACTTTTACATTTTTGTTTATTAATTGGGGCTTAATTAGAAGGGGCTTTATATTAGTTGGGGGCTTAATTAGTTGGGGGCTTAATTAGTTGGGGGCTTAATTAGTTGGGGGCTTAATTAGTTGGGGGCTTAATTAGTTGGGGGCTTAATTAGTTGGGGGCTTAATCAGTTGGGGGCTTATTTAGTTGGTTGGGGGCTTATTTAGTTGGGGGCTTAATAAGTTGGGGGCTTAATAAGTTGGGGGCTTAATAAGTTGGGGGCTTAATGAGTTGGGGGCTTTATGAGTTGGAGGCTTTATGAGTTGGGGGCTTTATGAGTTGGGGGCTTTATGAGTTGGGGGCTTTATGAGTTGGGGGCTTTATAAGTTGGGGGCTTTATAAGTTGGGGGCTTCTATTAGCTGGGGCTTTAGAAGTTGGGGGCTTTAGAAGTTGGGGGCTTTAGAAGTTGGGGGCTTTAGAAGTTGGGGGCTTTAGAAGTTGGGGGCTTTAGAAGTTGGGGGCTTTAGAAGTTGGGGGCTTTAGAAGTTGGGGGCTTTAGAAGTTGGGGGCTTTAGATGTTGGGGGCTTTAGGTGTTGGGGGCTTTAGATGTTGGGGGCTTTATTAGTTATTAGTGGGGGCTTTATAAGTTGGGGGCTTTATTAGTTATTAGTGGGGGCTTTATTAGTGGGGGCTTTATTAGTTATTAGTGGGGGCTTTATTAGTGGGGGCTTTATTAGTGGGGGCTTTATTAGTTGGTCTTTTTTTTTCATTTTTCTTTTTTTTCCACTGGTCTATTTCAGTGCTTCTGGCGTACA
This sequence comes from Nyctibius grandis, assembly GCF_013368605.1. Classification (NCBI taxonomy): domain Eukaryota; kingdom Metazoa; phylum Chordata; class Aves; order Nyctibiiformes; family Nyctibiidae; genus Nyctibius; species Nyctibius grandis. The sequence continues at coordinate 73,445 of NW_027167603.1, forward strand.
CGTCTACCTCAGTGCTTATTTAGTTGGGGGCTTATTTAGTTGGGGGCTTATTCAGTTGGAGGCTTAATAAGTTGGGGGCTTAATAAGTTGGGGGCTTTATTAGGTGGGGGCTTTATTAGGTGGGGGCTTTATTAGGTGGGGACTTTATTAGGTGGGGGCTTTATTAGGTGGGGGCTTTATTAGGTGGGGGCTTTATTAGGTGGGGGCTTTATTAGGTGGGGGCTTTATTAGGTGGGGGCTTTATTAGGTGGGGGCTTTATTAGGTGGGGGCTTTATTAGGTATTAGTGGGGGCTTTATTAGTTATTAGTGGGGGCTTTATTAGTTATTAGTGGGGGCTTTATTAGTTATTAGTGGGGGCTTTTTTAGTGGGGGCTTTATTAGTTGGTCTTTTTTTTCATTTTTCTTTTTTTTCCACTGGTCTATTTCAGTGCTTCTGGTGTGCACGTCTACCTCAGTTGTTCTGGCGTGCACGTCTACCTCTGTACTTCTGGCGTGCACGTTACCTCAGTGTATCTGGCGTGCACGTCTACCTCAGTGTATCTGGCGTGCACGTCTACCTCAGTGCTTCTGGCGTGCACGTCTACCTCAGTGCTTCTGGCGTGCACGTCTACCTCAGTGCTTCTGGCGTGCACGTCTACCTCAGTGCTTCTGGCGTGCACGTCTACCTCATTGCTTCTGGCGTACACGTCTACCATAGTACATCTGGCGTGCACGTCTACCTCAGTACTTCTACGTGCACGTCTAACTGTAATACATTATCTAGCGTCCACGTCTACCAGAGATTCCGGCGTCCACGTCTACCTTCCTAGTAATTTACAGGTCCTAATCTATTATAATTTTACATTTTTTTAAGATTAGATGTTAATGTTTTTAGGGTTTTTTTTTTAACTTCTGTTACATTTACAATTACTTTTACATTTTTGTTTATTAATTGGGGCTTAATTAGAAGGGGCTTTATATTAGTTGGGGCTTAATAAGTTGGTGCTTAATAAGTTGGGGCTTAAAAAGTTGGGGCTTAATTAGTTGGGGGCTTAATTAGTTGAGGGCTTAATTAGTTGGGGGCTTAATCAGTTGGGGGCTTAATCAGTTGGGGGCTTATTTAGTTGGTTGGGGGCTTATTTAGTTGGGGGCTTATTCAGTTGGGGGCTTATTCAGTTGGGGGCTTATTCAGTTGGGGGCTTATTTAGTTGGGGGCTTAATAAGTTGGGGGCTTAATAAGTTGGGGGCTTAATAAGTTGGGGGCTTAATAAGTTGGGGGCTTAATAAGTTGGGGGCTTTATAAGTTATTGTTGGGGGCTTTATAAGTTATTGTTGGGGGCTTAATAAGTTATTGTTGGGGGCTTTATAAGTTATTGTTGGGGGCTTTATTAGTTATTGTTGGGGGCTTTATTAGTTATTGTTGGGGGCTTTATAAGTTGGGGGCTTTATAAGTTGGGGGCTTTATTAGTTGGGGGCTTTATTAGTTATTTGTTGGGGGGTTCATTAGGTATTAGTTGGGGGCTTCATTAGTTGGGGGCTTCTATTAGCTGGGGCTTTATTAGTTATTAGTGGGGGCTTTTTTAGTGGGGGCTTTATTAGTTGGTCTTTTTTTTTCATTTTTCTTTTTTTTCCACTGGTCTATTTCAGTGCTTCTGGCGTGCACGTCTACCTCAGTGCTTCTGGCGTGCACGTCTACCTCAGTACTTCTGGCGTGCACGTCTACCTCAGTACTTCTGGCGTGCACGTCTACCTGTAGTACATTATCTAGCGTCCACGTCTACCTTCCTAGTAATGTACAGGTCTAAATCTATTATAATTTTACATTTTTTTAGGATTAGATGTTAATGTTTTTAGGGGTTTTTTTTTTTGACTTCTGTTACATTTACAATTACTTTTACATTTTTGTTTATTAATTGGGGCTTAATTAGAAGGGGCTTTATATTAGTTGGGGGCTTAATTAGTTGGGGGCTTAAATAGTTGGGGGCTTAAATAGTTGGGGGCTTAAATAGTTGGGGGCTTAAATAGTTGGGGGCTTAATTAGTTGGGGGCTTAATTAGTTGGGGGCTTAATTAGTTGGGGGCTTAATTAGTGGGGGCTTAATCACTTGGGGGCTTAATAAGTTGGGGGCTTAATAAGTTGGGGGCTTAATAAGTTGGGGGCTTAATAAGTTGGGGGCTTAATAAGTTGGGGGCTTAATAAGTTGGGGGCTTAATTAGTTGGGGGCTTATTTAGTTGGGGGCTTATTTAGTTGGGGGCTTATTTAGTTGGGGGCTTATTTAGTTGGGGGCTTATTTAGTTGGGGGCTTATTTAGTTGGGGGCTTAATTAGTTGGGGGCTTAATTAGTTGGGGGCTTAATTAGTTGGGGGCTTAATTAGTTGGGGGCTTAATTAGTTGGGGGCTTAATTAGTTGGGGGCTTAATTAGTTGGGGGCTTAATTAGTTGGGGGCTTAATGAGTTGGGGGCTTAATCAGTTGGATGCTTATTTAGTTGGTTGGGGGCTTATTCAGTTGGGGGCTTAATAAGTTGGGGGCTTTATGAGTTGGGGGCTTTATGAGTTGGGGGCTTTATGAGTTGGGGGCTTTATGAGTTGGGGGCTTTATAAGTTGGGGGCTTTATAAGTTGGGGGCTTTATAAGTTGGGGACTTTATAAGTTGGGGGCTTTATAAGTTGGGGGCTTAATAAGTTGGGGGCTTAATAAGTTGGGGGCTTAATAAGTTGGGGGCTTTATTAGTTGGGGGCTTCTATTAGCTGGGGCTTTATAAGTTGGGGGCTTTATAAGTTGGGGGCTTTATAAGTTGGGGGCTTTATAAGTTGGGGGCTTTATAAGTTGGGGGCTTTATAAGTTGGGGGCTTTATAAGTTGGGGGCTTTATAAGTAAGTTGGGGGCTTTATTAGTTATTAGTTGGGGGGTTCATTAGTTATTAGTGGGGGCTTTATTAGTTATTAGTGGGGGCTTTATTAGTTGGTCTTTTTTTTCATTTTTCTTTTTTTTCCACTGGTCTATTTCAGAGCATCTGGCGTGCACGTCTACCTCAGTGCTTCTGGCGTGCACGTCTACCTCAGTGCTTCTGGCGTGCACGTCTACCTCAGTTGTTCTGGCGTGCACGTCTACCTCAGTACTTCTGGCGTGCACGTCTACCTCAGTGCTTCTGGCGTGCACGTCTACCTCTGTGCTTCTGGCGTGCACGTCTACCTGTAGTACATTATCTAGCGTCCACGTCTACCTTCCTAGTAATGTACAGGTCTAAATCTATTATAATTTTACATTTTTTTAGGATTAGATGTTAATGTTTTTAGGGTTTTTTTTTTAACTTCTGTTACATTTACAATTACTTTTACATTTTTGTTTATTAATTGGGGCTTAATTAGAAGGGGCTTTATATTAGTTGGGGCTTAATAAGTTGGTGCTTAATAAGTTGGGACTTAATTAGTTGGGGATTAATTAGTTGGGTGCTTAATTAGTTGGGGGCTTTATTAGTTAGGGCTTAATTAGTTGGGGGCTTAATCACTTGGGGGCTTAATCACTTGGGGGCTTAATCACTTGGGGGCTTATTTAGTTGGGGGATAATAAGTTGGGGGCTTAATAAGTTGGGGGCTTAATGAGTTGGGGGCTTAAGTTGGGGGCTTTATTAGTTGGGGGCTTTATTAGTTGGGGGCTTTATTAGTTGGGACCTTTATTAGTTGGGGGCTTTAGAAGTTGGGGGCTTTAGAAGTTGGGGGCTTTAGAAGTTGGGGGCTTTAGAAGTTGGGGGCTTTAGAAGTTGGGGGCTTTAGAAGTTGGGGGCTTTAGAAGTTGGGGGCTTTAGAAGTTGGGGGCTTTATTAGTTGGGGGCTTTATTAGTTATTAGTGGGGGCGTTTTTAGTGGGGGCGTTATTAGTGGGGGCGTTATTAGTGGGGGCGTTATTGGTGGGGGCTTTTTTAGTGGGGGCTTTTTTAGTGGGGGCTTTATTAGTTATTAGTGGGGGCTTTATTAGTTGGTCTTTTTTTTCATTTTTCTTTTTTTTCCACTGGTCTATTTCAGTGCTACTGGCGTGCACGTCTACCTCAGTGCTTCTGGCGTGCACGTCTACCTCAGTATTTCTGGCGTGCACGTCTACCTCAGTGCTTCTGGCGTGCACGTCTACCTCAGTTGTTCTGGCGTGCACGTCTACCAAAGTCCATCTGGCGTGCACGTCTACCTCAGTGCTTCTGGCGTGCACGTCTACCTGTAATACATTATCTAGCGTCCACGTCTACCAGAGTTTCCGGCGTCCACGTCTACCTTCCTAGTAATGTACAGGTCTAAATCTATTATAATTTTACATTTTTTTAGGATTAGATGTTAATGTTTTTAGGTTTTTTTTTTTTAACTTCTGTTACATTTACAATTACTTTTACATTTTTGTTTATTAATTGGGGATTTAATTAGAAGGGGCTTTATATTAGTTGGGGCTTAAAAAGTTGGGGCTTAATTAGTTGGGGGCTTAATAAGTAGGGGCTTAATAAGTTGGGGGCTTAATAAGTTGGGGGCTTAATAAGTTGGGGGCTTAATAAGTTGGGGGCTTAATAAGTTGGGGCTTAATAAGTTGGGGGCTTAATAAGTTGGGGGCTTAATAAGTTGGGGGCTTAATCAGTTGGGGGCTTAATCAGTTGGGGGCTTAGTTAGTTGGTTGGGGGCTTATTTAGTTGGTTGGGGGCTTATTTAGTTGGTTGGGGGCTTATTTAGTTGGGGGCTTATTCAGTTGGGGGCTTATTCAGTTGGGGGCTTATTCAGTTGGGGGCTTATTCAGTTGGGGGCTTATTCAGTTGGGGGCTTATTCAGTTGGGGGCTTATTCAGTTGGGGGCTTATTCAGTTGGGGGCTTAATAAGTTGGGGGCTTAATAAGTTGGGGGCTTTATTAGTTATTAGTGGGGGCTTTATTAGTGGGGGCTTTATTAGTGGGGGCTTTATTAGTTATTATTTGGGACTTTATTAGTTGGTCTTTTTTTTCATTTTTCTTTTTTTTCCACTGGTCTATTTCAGAGCTTCTGGCGTGCACGTCTACCTCAGTGCTTCTGGCGTGCACGTCTACCTCAGTGCTTCTGGCGTGCACGTCTACCTCAGTGCTTCTGGCGTGCACGTCTACCTCAGTGCTTCTGGCGTGCACGTCTACCAAAGTCCTTCTGGCGTGCACGTCTACCTCAGTGCTTCTGGCGTGCACGTCTACCTGTAATACATTATCTAGCGTCCACGTCTACCAGAGATTCCGGCGTCCACGTCTACCTTCCTAGTAATGTACAGGTCTAAATCTATTATAATTTTACATTTTTTTTAGGATTAGATGTTAATGTTTTTAGGTTTTTTTTTTTAACTTCTGTTACATTTACAATTACTTTTACATTTTTGTTTATTAATTGGGGATTTAATTAGAAGGGGCTTTATATTAGTTGGGGCTTAAAAAGTTGGGGCTTAATTAGTTGGGGGCTTAATAAGTTGGGGGCTTAATAAGTTGGGGGCTTAATAAGTTGGGGGCTTAATAAGTTGGGGGCTTAATAAGTTGGGGCTTAATAAGTTGGGGCTTAATAAGTTGGGGGCTTAATCAGTTGGGGGCTTAATCAGTTGGGGGCTTAATCAGTTGGGGGCTTATTCAGTTGGGGGCTTATTTAGTTGGTTGGGGGCTTATTTAGTTGGTTGGGGGCTTAATCAGTTGGGGGCTTAATCAGTTGGATGCTTATTTAGTTGGTTGGGGGCTTATTCAGTTGGGGGCTTATTCAGTTGGGGGCTTATTTAGTTGGGGGCTTAATAAGTTGGGGGCTTAATAAGTTGGGGGCTTAATAAGTTGGGGGCTTAATAAGTTGGGGGCTTAATAAGTTGGGGGCTTAATAAGTTGGGGGCTTAATAAGTTGGGGGCTTAATAAGTTGGGGGCTTTATTAGTTGGGGGCTTTATTAGTTGGGGGCTTTATTAGTTGGGGGCTTTATTAGTTGGGGGCTTTATTAGTTGGGGGCTTTAGAAGTTGGGGGCTTAATCAGTTGGGGGCTTATTCAGTTGGGGGCTTATTTAGTTGGTTGGGGGCTTATTTAGTTGGTTGGGGGCTTAATCAGTTGGGGGCTTAATCAGTTGGATGCTTATTTAGTTGGTTGGGGGCTTATTAAGTTGGGGGCTTATTCAGTTGGGGGCTTATTTAGTTGGGGGCTTAATAAGTTGGGGGCTTAATAAGTTGGGGGCTTAATAAGTTGGGGGCTTTATTAGTTGGGGGCTTTATTAGTTGGGGGCTTTATTAGTTGGGGGCTTTATTAGTTGGGGGCTTTAGAAGTTGGGGGCTTTAGAAGTTGGGGGCTTTATTAGTTGGGGGCTTTATTAGTTGGGGGCTTTATTAGTTGGGGGCTTTATTAGTTGGGGGCTTTATTAGTTGGGGGCGTTATTAGTGGGGGCGTTATTAGTGGGGGCGTTATTAGTGGGGGCTTTATTAGTTATTAGTGGGGTCTTTATTTTTTGGGGGCTTTTTTAGTTATTAGTGGGGGCTTTTTTAGTGGGGGGTTCATTAGTTATTAGTGGGGGCTTTATTAGTTATTAGTGGGGGCTTTATTAGTTGGTCTTTTTTTTCATTTTTCTTTTTTTTCCACTGGTCTATTTTAGTGCTACTGGCGTGCACGTCTACCTCAGTACTTCTGGCGTGCACGTCTACCTCAGTACTTCTGGCGTGCACGTCTACCTCAGTACTTCTGGCGTGCACGTCTACCTCAGTGCTTCTGGCGTGCACGTCTACCTTAGTACATCTGGCGTGCACGTCTACCTCAGTGCTTCTGGCGTGCACGTCTACCTGTAATACATTATCTAGCGTCCACGTCTACCAGAGTTTCCGGCGTCCACGTCTACCTTCCTAGTAATGTACAGGTCTAAATCTATTATAATTTTACATTTTTTTAGGATTAGATGTTAATGTTTTTAGGGTTTTTTTTTTTAACTTCTGTTACATTTACAATTACTTTTACATTTTTGTTTATTAATCGGGGCTTAATTAGAAGGGGCTTTATATTAGTTGGGGCTTAAAAAGTTGGGGCTTAAAAAGTTGGGGCTTAATTAGTTGGGGGCTTAATAAGTTGGGGGCTTAATAAGTTGGGGGCTTAATAAGTTGGGGGCTTAATAAGTTGGGGGCTTAATAAGTTGGGGGCTTAATCAGTTGGGGGCTTAATCAGTTGGGGGCTTATTTAGTTGGTTGGGGGCTTATTTAGTTGGTTGGGGGCTTATTTAGTTGGTTGAGGGCTTATTTAGTTGGTTGAGGGCTTATTTAGTTGGTTGAGGGCTTATTTAGTTGGGGGCTTATTTAGTTGGGGGCTTATTTAGTTGGGGGCTTATTTAGTTGGGGGCTTATTCAGTTGGGGGCTTATTCAGTTGGGGGCTTATTCAGTTGGGGGCTTATTCAGTTGGGGGCTTATTCAGTTGGGGGCTTATTCAGTTGGGGGCTTATTCAGTTGGGGGCTTATTCAGTTGGGGGCTTATTCAGTTGGGGGCTTATTCAGTTGGGGGCTTATTCAGTTGGGGGCTTATTCAGTTGGGGGCTTATTCAGTTGGGGGCTTATTCAGTTGGGGGCTTATTCAGTTGGGGGCTTATTCAGTTGGGGGCTTATTCAGTTGGGGGCTTATTCAGTTGGGGGCTTATTCAGTTGGGGGCTTATTCAGTTGGGGGCTTATTCAGTTGGGGGCTTATGCAGTTGGGGGCTTATTCAGTTGGGGGCTTATTCAGTTGGGGGCTTATTCAGTTGGGGGCTTATTCAGTTGGGGGCTTATTCAGTTGGGGGCTTATTCAGTTGGGGGCTTATTCAGTTGGGGGCTTATTCAGTTGGGGGCTTATTCAGTTGGGGGCTTATTCAGTTGGGGGCTTTATAATTTGGGGGCTTTATTGGTTATTAGTGGGGGCTTTATTAGTTATTAGTGGGGGCTTTATTAGTGGGGGCTTTATTAGTTATTATTTGGGACTTTATTAGTTGGTCTTTTTTTTCATTTTTCTTTTTTTTCCACTGGTCTATTTCAGTGCTTCTGGCGTGCACGTCTACCTCAGTGCTTCTGGCGTGCACGTCTACCTGTAATACATTATCTAGCGTCCACGTCTACCAGAGATTCCGGCGTCCACGTCTACCTTCCTAGTAATGTACAGGTCTAAATCTATTATAATTTTACATTTTTTTAGGATTAGATGTTAATGTTTTTAGGGGTTTTTTTTAACATCTGTTACATTTACAATTACTTTTACATTTTTGTTTATTAATTGGGGCTTAATTAGAAGGGGCTTTATATTAGTTGGGGCTTAAAAAGTTGGGGGCTTAATTAGTTGGGGGCTTAATTAGTTGGGGGCTTAATTAGTTGGGGGCTTAATTAGTTGGGGGCTTAATTAGTTGGGGGCTTAATTAGTTGGGGGCTTAATTAGTTGGGGGCTTAATTAGTTGGGGGCTTAATTAGTTGGGGGCTTAATTAGTGGGGGCTTAATCAGTTGGGGGCTTAATAAGTTGGGGGCTTAATCAGTTGGATGCTTATTTAGTTGGTTGGGGGCTTATTCAGTTGGGGGCTTAATAAGTTGGGGGCTTAATAAGTTGGGGGCTTAATAAGTTGGGGGCTTAATAAGTTGGGGGCTTAATCAGTTGGGGGCTTAATCAGTTGGGGGCTTAATCGGTTGGGGGCTTAATCGGTTGGGGGCTTATTTAGTTGGTTGGGGGCTTATTTAGTTGGGGGCTTATTCAGTTGGGGGCTTATTCAGTTGGGGGCTTATTCAGTTGGGGGCTTATTCAGTTGGGGGCTTATTTAGTTGGGGGCTTATTCAGTTGGGGGCTTATTCAGTTGGGGGCTTATTCAGTTGGGGGCTTATTCAGTTGGGGGCTTATTCAGTTGGGGGCTTATTCAGTTGGGGGCTTATTCAGTTGGGGGCTTATTCAGTTGGGGGCTTATTCAGTTGGGGGCTTATTCAGTTGGGGGCTTATTCAGTTGGGGGCTTATTCAGTTGGGGGCTTATTCAGTTGGGGGCTTATTTAGTTGGGGGCTTATTCAGTTGGGGGCTTATTCAGTTGGGGGCTTATTCAGTTGGGGGCTTATTCAGTTGGGGGCTTATTCAGTTGGGGGCTTTATAAGTTGGGGGCTTTATTAGTTATTAGTGGGGGCTTTATTAGTTATTAGTGGGGGCTTTATTAGTGGGGGCTTTATTAGTTATTATTTGGGACTTTATTAGTTGGTCTTTTTTTTCATTTTTCTTTTTTTTCCACTGGTCTATTTCAGTGCTTCTGGCGTGCACGTCTACCTCAGTGCTTCTGGCGTGCACGTCTACCTGTAATACATTATCTAGCGTCCACGTCTACCAGAGATTCCGGCGTCCACGTCTACCTTCCTAGTAATGTACAGGTCTAAATCTATTATAATTTTACATTTTTTTAGGATTAGATGTTAATGTTTTTAGGGGTTTTTTTTAACTTCTGTTACATTTACAATTACTTTTACATTTTTGTTTATTAATTGGGGCTTAATTAGAAGGGGCTTTATATTAGTTGGGGCTTAAGTTGGGGGCTTAATTAGTTGGGGGCTTAATTAGTTGGGGGCTTAATTAGTTGGGGGCTTAATTAGTTGGGGGCTTAATTAGTTGGGGGCTTAATTAGTTGGGGGCTTAATTAGTTGGGGGCTTAATTAGTTGGGGGCTTAATTAGTTGGGGGCTTAATTAGTTGGGGGCTTAATTAGTTGGAGGCTTAATTAGTTGGGGGCTTAATTAGTGGGGGCTTAATTAGTGGGGGCTTAATCAGTTGGGGGCTTAATAAGTTGGGGGCTTAATCAGTTGGATGCTTATTTAGTTGGTTGGGGGCTTATTCAGTTGGGGGCTTATTCAGTTGGGGGCTTATTTAGTTGGGGGCTTATTTAGTTGGGGGCTTAATAAGTTGGGGGCTTAATAAGTTGGGGGCTTAATAAGTTGGGGGCTTTATTAGTTGGGGGCTTTATTAGTTGGGGGCTTTATTAGTTGGGGGCTTTATTAGTTGGGGGCTTTATTAGCTGGGGGCATTATTAGCTGGGGGCTTTATTAGCTGGGGGCTTTATTAGCTGGGGGCTTTATTAGCTGGGGGCTTTATAAGTTATGGGCTTTATTAGTTATGGGCTTTATTAGTTATGGGCTTTATTAGTTATTAGTGGGGGCTTTATTAGTTATTAGTGGGGGCTTTATTAGTTATTAGTGGGGGCTTTATTAGTGGGGGCTTTATTAGTTATTATTTGGGACTTTATTAGTTGGTCTTTTTTTTCATTTTTCTTTTTTTTCCACTGGTCTATTTCAGTGATTCTGGCGTGCACGTCTACCTCAGTGCTTCTGGCGTGCACGTCTACCTCAGTGCTTCTGGCGTGCACGTCTACCTGTAGTACATTATCTAGCGTCCACGTCTACCAGAGTTTCCGGCGTCCACGTCTACCTTCCTAGTAATGTACAGGTCTAAATCTATTATAATTTTACATTTTTTTAGGATTAGATGTTAATGTTTTTAGGGGTTTTTTTTAACATCTGTTACATTTACAATTACTTTTACATTTTTGTTTATTAATTGGGGCTTAATTAGAAGGGGCTTTATATTAGTTGGGGCTTAATAAGTTGGGGGCTTAATTAGTTGGGGGCTTAATTAGTTGGGGGCTTAATTAGTTGGGGGCTTAATTAGTGGGGGCTTAATCAGTTGGGGGCTTAATCAGTTGGGGGCTTAATCAGTTGGGGGCTTAATCAGTTGGGGGCTTAATCAGTTGGATGCTTATTTAGTTGGTTGGGGGCTTATTTGGTTGGGGGCTTATTTAGTTGGGGGCTTATTTAGTTGGGGGCTTATTTAGTTGGGGGCTTATTTAGTTGGGGGCTTATTTAGTTGGGGGCTTATTTAGTTGGGGGCTTAATAAGTTGGGGGCTTAATAAGTTGGGGGCTTTATAAGTTGGGGGCTTTATAAGTTGGGGGCTTTATAAGTTGGGGGCTTTATAAGTTGGGGGCTTTATAAGTTGGGGGCTTTATAATTTGGGGGCTTTATTAGTTGGGGGCGTTATTAGTTGGGGGCGTTATTAGTTGGGGGCGTTATTATTTGGGGGCGTTATTAGTGGGGGCGTTATTAGTGGGGGCTTTATTAGTTATTAGTGGGGGCTTTTTTAGTGGGGGCTTTTTTAGTTATTAGTGGGGGCTTTTTTAGTGGGGGCTTTATTAGTTATTAGTGGGGGCTTTATTAGTTATTAGTGGGGGCTTTATTAGTTGGTCTTTTTTTTCATTTTTCTTTTTTTTTCCACTGGTCTATTTTAGTGCTTCTGGCGTGCACGTCTACCTCAGTTGTTCTGGCGTGCACGTCTACCTCAGTACTTCTGGCGTGCACGTCTACCTCAGTACTTCTGGCGTGCACGTCTACCTCAGTGCTTCTGGCGTGCACGTCTACCTCAGTGCTTCTGGCGTGCACGTCTACCTCAGTGCTTCTGGCGTGCACGTCTACCTCAGTGCTTCTGGCGTGCACGTCTACCTGTAATACATTATCTAGCGTCCACGTCTACCAGAGTTTCCGGCGTCCACGTCTACCTTCCTAGTAATGTACAGGTCTAAATCTATTATAATTTTACATTTTTTTAGGATTAGATGTTAATGTTTTTAGGGTTTTTTTTTTTTAACTTCTGTTACATTTACAATTACTTTTACATTTTTGTTTATTAATTGGGGCTTAATTAGAAGGGGCTTTATATTAGTTGGGGCTTAAAAAGTTGGGGCTTAAAAAGTTGGGGCTTAATTAGTTGGGGGCTTAATAAGTTGGGGGCTTAATAAGTTGGGGGCTTAATTAGTTGGGGGCTTAATAAGTTGGGGCTTAATCAGTTGGGGGCTTAATCAGTTGGGGGCTTAATCAGTTGGGGGCTTAATCAGTTGGGGGCTTAATCAGTTGGGGGCTTATTTAGTTGGGGGCTTATTTAGTTGGGGGCTTATTTAGTTGGGGGCTTATTTAGTTGGGGGCTTATTTAGTTGGGGGCTTATTCAGTTGGGGGCTTATTCAGTTGGGGGCTTATTCAGTTGGGGGCTTATTCAGTTGGGGGCTTATTCAGTTGGGGGCTTATTCAGTTGGGGGCTTATTCAGTTGGGGGCTTATTCAGTTGGGGGCTTATTCAGTTGGGGGCTTATTCAGTTGGGGGCTTATTCAGTTGGGGGCTTATTCAGTTGGGGGCTTATTCAGTTGGGGGCTTATTCAGTTGGGGGCTTATTCAGTTGGGGGCTTATTCAGTTGGGGGCTTATTCAGTTGGGGGCTTATTCAGTTGGGGGCTTATTCAGTTGGGGCTTATTCAGTTGGGGGCTTATTCAGTTGGGGGCTTATTCAGTTGGGGGCTTATTCAGTTGGGGGCTTATTCAGTTGGGGGCTTATTCAGTTGGGGGCTTATTCAGTTGGGGGCTTATTCAGTTGGGGGCTTATTCAGTTGGGGGCTTATTCAGTTGGGGGCTTATTCAGTTGGGGGCTTATTCAGTTGGGGGCTTATTCAGTTGGGGGCTTTATAATTTGGGGGCTTTATAATTTGGGGGCTTTATAATTTGGGGGCTTTATTAGTTATTAGTGGGGGCTTTATTAGTTATTATTTGGGACTTTATTAGTTGGTCTTTTTTTTCATTTTTCTTTTTTTTCCACTGGTCTATTTCAGTGCTTCTGGCGTGCACGTCTACCTCAGTGCTTCTGGCGTGCACGTCTACCTGTAATACATTATCTAGCGTCCACGTCTACCAGAGATTCCGGCGTCCACGTCTACCTTCCTAGTAATGTACAGGTCTAAATCTATTATAATTTTACATTTTTTTAGGATTAGATGTTAATGTTTTTAGGGGTTTTTTTTAACATCTGTTACATTTACAATTACTTTTACATTTTTGTTTATTAATTGGGGCTTAATTAGAAGGGGCTTTATATTAGAAGGGGCTTAAGTTGGTGCTTAATAAGTTGGGGGCTTAATTAGTTGGGGGCTTAATTAGTTGGGGGCTTAATTAGTTGGGGGCTTAATTAGTTGGGGGCTTAATTAGTTGGGGGCTTAATTAGTTGGAGGCTTAATAAGTTGGGGGCTTAATTAGTGGGGGCTTAATTAGTGGGGGCTTAATTAGTGGGGGCTTAATCAGTTGGGGGCTTAATAAGTTGGGGGCTTAATCAGTTGGATGCTTATTTAGTTGGTTGGGGGCTTATTCAGTTGGGGGCTTATTTAGTTGGGGGCTTATTTAGTTGGGGGCTTATTTAGTTGGGGGCTTATTTAGTTGGGGGCTTAATAAGTTGGGGGCTTAATAAGTTGGGGGCTTAATAAGTTGGGGGCTTAATAAGTTGGGGGCTTAATAAGTTGGGGGCTTAATAAGTTGGGGGCTTAATAAGTTGGGGGCTTAATAAGTTGGGGGCTTAATAAGTTGGGGGCTTAATAAGTTGGGGGCTTTATTAGCTGGGGGCTTTATTAGCTGGGGGCTTTATTAGCTGGGGGCTTTATTAGCTGGGGGCTTTATTAGTTATGGGCTTTATTAGTTATGGGCTTTATTAGTTATTAGTGGGGGCTTTATTAGTTATTAGTGGGGGCTTTATTAGTGGGGGCTTTATTAGTTATTATTTGGGACTTTATTAGTTGGTCTTTTTTTTCATTTTTCTTTTTTTTCCACTGGTCTATTTCAGTGCTTCTGGCGTGCACGTCTACCTCAGTGCTTCTGGCGTGCACGTCTACCTGTAGTACATTATCTAGCGTCCACGTCTACCAGAGTTTCCGGCGTCCACGTCTACCTTCCTAGTAATGTACAGGTCTAAATCTATTATAATTTTACATTTTTTTAGGATTAGATGTTAATGTTTTTAGGGGGTTTTTTTAACTTCTGTTACATTTACAATTACTTTTACATTTTTGTTTATTAATTGGGGCTTAATTAGAAGGGGCTTTATATTAGTTGGGGCTTAAGTTGGGGCTTAATTAGTTGGGGGCTTAATTAGTTGGGGGCTTAATTAGTTGGGGGCTTAATTAGTTGGGGGCTTAATTAGTTGGGGGCTTAATTAGTTGGGGGCTTAATTAGTTGGGGGCTTAATTAGTTGGAGGCTTAATTAGTGGGGGCTTAATTAGTGGGGGCTTAATTAGTGGGGGCTTAATCAGTTGGGGGCTTTATAAGTTGGGGGCTTAATCAGTTGGATGCTTATTTAGTTGGTTGGGGGCTTATTCAGTTGGGGGCTTATTTAGTTGGGGGCTTATTTAGTTGGGGGCTTATTTAGTTGGGGGCTTATTTAGTTGGGGGCTTATTTAGTTGGGGGCTTAATAGGTTGGGGGCTTAATAAGTTGGGGGCTTAATAAGTTGGGGGCTTAATAAGTTGGGGGCTTAATAAGTTGGGGGCTTTATTAGCTGGGGGCTTTATTAGCTGGGGGCTTTATTAGCTGGGGGCTTTATTAGCTGGGGGCTTTATTAGCTGGGGGCTTTATTAGTTATGGGCTTTATTAGTTATGGGCTTTATTAGTTATGGGCTTTATTAGTTATGGGCTTTATTAGTTATGGGCTTTATTAGTTATTAGTGGGGGCTTTATTAGTTATTAGTGGGGGCTTTATTAGTGGGGGCTTTATTAGTTATTATTTGGGACTTTATTAGTTGGTCTTTTTTTTTCATTTTTCTTTTTTTTCCACTGGTCTATTTCAGTGCTTCTGGCGTGCACGTCTACCTCAGTGCTTCTGGCGTGCACGTCTACCTGTAGTACATTATCTAGCGTCCACGTCTACCAGAGTTTCCGGCGTCCACGTCTACCTTCCTAGTAATGTACAGGTCTAAATCTATTATAATTTTACATTTTTTTAGGATTAGATGTTAATGTTTTTAGGGGTTTTTTTTAACATCTGTTACATTTACAATTACTTTTACATTTTTGTTTATTAATTGGGGCTTAATTAGAAGGGGCTTTATATTAGTTGGGGCTTAAGTTGGTGCTTAATAAGTTGGGGGCTTAATTAGTTGGGGGCTTAATTAGTTGGGGGCTTAATTAGTTGGGGGCTTAATTAGTTGGGGGCTTAATTAGTTGGGGGCTTAATTAGTTGGGGGCTTAATTAGTTGGGGGCTTAATTAGTTGGGGGCTTAATTAGTTGGGGGCTTAATCAGTTGGGGGCTTAATCAGTTGGGGGCTTAATCAGTTGGGGGCTTAATCAGTTGGATGCTTATTTAGTTGGTTGGGGGCTTATTTAGTTGGGGGCTTATTTAGTTGGGGACTTATTTAGTTGGGGGCTTATTTAGTTGGGGGCTTAATAAGTTGGGGGCTTAATAAGTTGGGGGCTTTATAAGTTGGGGGCTTTATAAGTTGGGGGCTTTATAAGTTGGGGGCTTTATTAGTTGGGGGCTTTATTAGTTGGGGGCTTTATAAGTTGGGGGCTTTATTAGTGGGGGCTTTTTTAGTGGAAGCTTTATTAGTTATTAGTGGGGGCTTTTTTAGTGGGGGCTTTATTAGTTATTAGTGGGGGCTTTTTTAGTGGGGGCTTTATTAGTTATTAGTGGGGGCTTTATTAGTTATTAGTGGGGGCTTTATTAGTTGGTCTTTTTTTTCATTTTTCTTTTTTTTCCACTGGTCTATTTCAGTGCTACTGGCGTGCACGTCTACCTCAGTTGTTCTGGCGTGCACGTCTACCTCAGTACTTCTGGCGTGCACGTCTACCTCAGTACATCTGGCGTGCACGTCTACCTCAGTACATCTGGCGTGCACGTCTACCTCAGTACATCTGGCGTGCACGTCTACCTCAGTGCTTCTGGCGTGCACGTCTACCTCAGTGCTTCTGGCGTGCACGTCTACCTTAGTACATCTGGCGTGCACGTCTACCTCAGTGCTTCTGGCGTGCACGTCTACCTGTAATACATTATCTAGCGTCCACGTCTACCAGAGTTTCCGGCGTCCACGTCTACCTTCCTAGTAATGTACAGGTCTAAATCTATTATAATTTTACATTTTTTTAGGATTAGATGTTAATGTTTTTAGGGTTTTTTTTTTAACTTCTGTTACATTTACAATTACTTTTACATTTTTGTTTATTAATTGGGGCTTAATTAGAAGGGGCTTTATATTAGTTGGGGCTTAAAAAGTTGGGGCTTAAAAAGTTGGGGCTTAATTAGTTGGGGGCTTAATAAGTTGGGGGCTTAATAAGTTGGGGGCTTAATTAGTTGGGGGCTTAATTATTTGGGGGCTTAATAAGTTGGGGCTTAATCAGTTGGGGGCTTAATCAGTTGGGGGCTTAATCAGTTGGGGGCTTAATCAGTTGGGGGCTTATTTAGTTGGTTGAGGGCTTATTTAGTTGGGGGCTTATTCAGTTGGGGGCTTATTCAGTTGGGGGCTTATTCAGTTGGGGGCTTATTCAGTTGGGGGCTTATTCAGTTGGGGGCTTATTCAGTTGGGGGCTTATTCAGTTGGGGGCTTATTCAGTTGGGGGCTTATTCAGTTGGGGGCTTATTCAGTTGGGGGCTTATTCAGTTGGGGGCTTATTCAGTTGGGGGCTTATTCAGTTGGGGGCTTATTCAGTTGGGGGCTTATTCAGTTGGGGGCTTATTTAGTTGGGGGCTTATTCAGTTGGGGGCTTATTCAGTTGGGGGCTTATTCAGTTGGGGGCTTATTCAGTTGGGGGCTTATTCAGTTGGGGGCTTATTCAGTTGGGGGCTTATTCAGTTGGGGGCTTTATTAGTTATTAGTGGGGGCTTTATTAGTTATTAGTGGGGGCTTTATTAGTTATTAGTGGGGGCTTTATTAGTTATTAGTGGGGGCTTTATTAGTTATTAGTGGGGGCTTTTAGTTATTAGTGGGGGCTTTTAGTTATTAGTGGGGGCTTTTAGTTATTAGTGGGGGCTTTATTAGTTATTATTTGGGACTTTATTAGTTGGTCTTTTTTTTCATTTTTCTTTTTTTTCCACTGGTCTATTTCAGTGCTTCTGGCGTGCACGTCTACCTCAGTGCTTCTGGCGTGCACGTCTACCTGTAATACATTATCTAGCGTCCACGTCTACCAGAGTTTCCGGCGTCCACGTCTACCTTCCTAGTAATGTACAGGTCTAAATCTATTATAATTTTACATTTTTTTAGGATTAGATGTTAATGTTTTTAGGGTTTTTTTTTAACATCTGTTACATTTACAATTACTTTTACATTTTTGTTTATTAATTGGGGCTTAATTAGAAGGGGCTTTATATTAGTTGGGGCTTAAGTTGGTGCTTAATAAGTTGGGGGCTTAATTAGTTGGGGGCTTAATTAGTTGGGGGCTTAATTAGTTGGGGGCTTAATTAGTTGGGGGCTTAATTAGTTGGGGGCTTAATTAGTTGGGGGCTTAATTAGTTGGGGGCTTAATTAGTGGGGGCTTAATTAGTGGGGGCTTAATTAGTGGGGGCTTAATTAGTGGGGGCTTAATTAGTGGGGGCTTAATTAGTGGGGGCTTAATTAGTGGGGGCTTAATCAGGTGGGGGCTTCATAAGTTGGGGGCTTAATCAGTTGGATGCTTATTTAGTTGGTTGGGGGCTTATTTAGTTGGGGGCTTATTTAGTTGGGGGCTTAATAAGTTGGGGGCTTAATAAGTTGGGGGCTTAATAAGTTGGGGGCTTAATAAGTTGGGGGCTTAATAAGTTGGGGGCTTAATAAGTTGGGGGCTTAATAAGTTGGGGGCTTAATAAGTTGGGGGCTTAATAAGTTGGGGGCTTAATAAGTTGGGGGCTTAATAAGTTGGGGGCTTTATTAGCTGGGGGCTTTATTAGCTGGGGGCTTTATTAGCTGGGGGCTTTATTAGCTGGGGGCTTTATTAGCTGGGGGCTTTATTAGCTGGGGGCTTTATTAGCTGGGGGCTTTATTAGCTGGGGGCTTTATTAGCTGGGGGCTTTATTAGTTATGGGCTTTATTAGTTATGGGCTTTATTAGTTATGGGCTTTATTAGTTATGGGCTTTATTAGTTATGGGCTTTATTAGTTATTAGTGGGGGCTTTATTAGTTATTAGTGGGGGCTTTATTAGTGGGGGCTTTATTAGTTATTATTTGGGACTTTATTAGTTGGTCTTTTTTTTCATTTTTCTTTTTTTTCCACTGGTCTATTTCAGTGCTTCTGGCGTGCACGTCTACCTCAGTGCTTCTGGCGTGCACGTCTACCTCAGTGCTTCTGGCGTGCACGTCTACCTTCCTAGTAATGTACAGGTCTAAATCTATTATAATTTTACATTTTTTTAGGATTAGATGTTAATGTTTTTAGGGGTTTTTTTTAACATCTGTTACATTTACAATTACTTTTACATTTTTGTTTATTAATTGGGGCTTAATTAGAAGGGGCTTTATATTAGTTGGGGCTTAAGTTGGTGCTTAATAAGTTGGGGGCTTAATTAGTTGGGGGCTTAATTAGTTGGGGGCTTAATTAGTTGGGGGCTTAATTAGTTGGGGGCTTAATTAGTTGGGGGCTTAATTAGTTGGGGGCTTAATTAGTGGGGGCTTAATTAGTGGGGGCTTAATCAGTTGGGGGCTTAATCAGTTGGGGGCTTAATCAGTTGGGGGCTTAATCAGTTGGATGCTTATTTAGTTGGTTGGGGGCTTATTTAGTTGGGGGCTTATTTAGTTGGGGTCTTAATAAGTTGGGGGCTTAATAAGTTGGGGGCTTTATAAGTTGGGGGCTTTATAAGTTGGGGGCTTTATAAGTTGGGGGCTTTATAAGTTGGGGGCTTTATAAGTTGGGGGCTTTATAAGTTGGGGGCTTTATAAGTTGGGGGCGTTATTAGTTGGGGGCGTTATTAGTTGGGGGCGTTATTAGTTGGGGGCGTTATTAGTTGGGGGCGTTATTAGTGGGGGCGTTATTAGTGGGGGCGTTATTAGTGGGGGCGTTATTAGTGGGGGCGTTATTAGTGGGGGCTTTATTATTTATTAGTGGGGGCTTTTTTAGTGGGGGCTTTTTTAGTTATTAGTGGGGGCTTTTTTAGTGGGGGCTTTATTAGTTATTAGTGGGGGCTTTATTAGTTGGTCTTTTTTTTCATTTTTCTTTTTTTTCCACTGGTCTATTTTAGTGCTACAGGCGTGCACGTCTACCTCAGTTGTTCTGGCGTGCACGTCTACCTCAGTACTTCTGGCGTGCACGTCTACCTCAGTACTTCTGGCGTGCACGTCTACCTCAGTACTTCTGGCGTGCACGTCTACCTCAGTGCTTCTGGCATGCACGTCTACCTCAGTGCTTCTGGCGTGCACGTCTACCTCAGTACATCTGGCGTGCACGTCTACCTGTAATACATTATCTAGCGTCCACGTCTACCAGAGTTTCCGGCGTCCACGTCTACCTTCCTAGTAATGTACAGGTCTAAATCTATTATTATTTTACATTTTTTTAGGATTAGATGTTAATGTTTTTAGGGTTTTTTTTTTTAACTTCTGTTACATTTACAATTACTTTTACATTTTTGTTTATTAATTGGGGCTTAATTAGAAGGGGCTTTATATTAGTTGGGGCTTAAAAAGTTGGGGCTTAAAAAGTTGGGGCTTAAAAAGTTGGGGCTTAATAAGTTGGGGGCTTAATAAGTTGGGGGCTTAATTAGTTGGGGGCTTAATAAGTTGGGGCTTAATCAGTTGGGGGCTTAATCAGTTGGGGGCTTAATCAGTTGTAGGCTTAATCAGTTGGGGGCTTATTTAGTTGGTTGAAGGCTTATTTAGTTGGGGGCTTATTTAGTTGGGGGCTTATTTAGTTGGGGGCTTATTTAGTTGGGGGCTTATTTAGTTGGGGGCTTATTCAGTTGGGGGCTTATTCAGTTGGGGGCTTATTCAGTTGGGGGCTTATTCAGTTGGGGGCTTATTCAGTTGGGGGCTTAATAAGTTGGGGGCTTATTCAGTTGGGGGCTTATTCAGTTGGGGCTTATTCAGTTGGGGGCTTATTCAGTTGGGGGCTTATTCAGTTGGGGGCTTATTCAGTTGGGGGCTTATTCAGTTGGGGGCTTATTCAGTTGGGGGCTTATTCAGTTGGGGGCTTATTCAGTTGGGGGCTTATTCAGTTGGGGGCTTATTCAGTTGGGGGCTTATTCAGTTGGGGGCTTATTCAGTTGGGGGCTTATTCAGTTGGGGGCTTATTCAGTTGGGGGCTTATTCAGTTGGGGGCTTATTCAGTTGGGGGCTTATTCAGTTGGGGGCTTTATAATTTGGGGGCTTTATTAGTTATTAGTGGGGGCTTTATTAGTTATTAGTGGGGGCTTTATTAGTTATTAGTGGGGGCTTTATTAGTGGGGGCTTTATTAGTTATTATTTGGGACTTTATTAGTTGGTCTTTTTTTTCATTTTTCTTTTTTTTCCACTGGTCTATTTCAGTGCTTCTGGCGTGCACGTCTACCGCAGTGCTTCTGGCGTGCACGTCTACCTCAGTGCTTCTGGCGTGCACGTCTACCTGTAATACATTATCTAGCGTCCACGTCTACCAGAGTTTCCGGCGTCCACGTCTACCTTCCTAGTAATGTACAGGTCTAAATCTATTATAATTTTACATTTTTTTAGGATTAGATGTTAATGATTTTAGGGTTTTTTTTTTAACATCTGTTACAATTACTTTTACATTTTTGTTTATTAATTGGGGCTTAATTAGAAGGGGCTTTATATTAGTTGGGGCTTAATAAGTTGGTGCTTAATAAGTTGGGGGCTTAATTAGTTGGGGGCTTAATTAGTTGGGGGCTTAATTAGTTGGGGGCTTAATGAGTTTGGGGCTTAATGAGTTTGGGGCTTAATGAGTTTGGGGCTTAATGAGTTGGGGGCTTAATGAGTTGGGGGCTTATTTAGTTGGGGGCTTATTTAGTTGGGGGCTTAATAAGTTGGGGGCTTAATAAGTTGGGGGCTTAATAAGTTGGGGGCTTTATGAGTTGGGGGCTTTATGAGTTGGGGGCTTTATGAGTTGGGGGCTTTATTAGTTGGGGGCTTTATAAGTTGGGGGCTTCTATTAGCTGGGGCTTTATAAGTTGGGGGCTTTATAAGTTGGGGGCTTTATTAGTTGGGGGCTTTATTAGTTGGGGGCTTTATTACTTGGGGGCTTTATAAGTTGGGGGCTTTATAAGTTGGGGGCTTTATAAGTTGGGGGCTTAACAAGTTGGGGGCTTAATAAGTTGGGGGCTTAATAAGTTGGGGGCTTAATAAGTTGGGGGCTTAATAAGTTGGGGGCTTAATAAGTTGGGGGCTTCTATTAGCTGGGGCTTTATAAGTTGGGGGCTTTATAAGTTGGGGGCTTTATAAGTTGGGGGCTTTATAAGTTGGGGGCTTTATAAGTTGGGGGCTTTATAAGTTGGGGGCTTTATAAGTTGGGGGCTTTATATGTTGGGGGCTTTATATGTTGGGGGCTTTATATGTTGGGGGCTTTATATGTTGGGGGCTTTATATGTTGGGGGCTTTATTAGTTGGGGGCTTTATTAGTTGGGGGGTTCATTAGTTATTAGTTGGGGGGTTCATTAGTTATTAGTGGGGGGGTTCATTAGTTATTAGTGGGGGCTTTATTAGTTATTAGTGGGGGCTTTTTTAGTGGGGGCTTTATTAGTTATTATTGGGGGCTTTATTAGTTGGTCTTTTTTTTCATTTTTCTTTTTTTTCCACTGGGCTATTTCAGTGCTTCTGGCGTGCACGTCTACCTCAGTGCTTCTGGCGTGCACGTCTACCTCAGTGCTTCTGGCGTGCACGTCTACCTCAGTACTTATGGCGTGCACGTCTACCTCAGTGCTTCTGGCGTGCAGGTCTACCTGTAGTACATTATCTAGCGTCCACGTCTACCTTCCTAGTAATGTACAGGTCTAAATCTATTATAATTTTACATTTATTTAGGATTAGATGTTAATGTTTTTAGGGTTTTTTTTTTAACTTCTGTTACATTTACAATTACTTTTACATTTTTGTTTATTAATTGGGGCTTAATTAGAAGGGGCTTTATATTAGTTGGGGCTTAATAAGTTGGTGCTTAATAAGTTGGGGCTTAATTAGTTGGGGGCTTAATTAGTTGGGTGCTTAATTAGTTGGGGGCTTTATTAGTTAGGGCTTAATTAGTTGGGGGCTTAATCAGTTGGGGGCTTAATCACTTGGGGGCTTATTTAGTTGGGGGCTTATTTAGTTGGGGCTTATTTAGTTGGGGGCTTATTTAGTTGGGGGCTTATTTAGTTGGGGGCTTAATAAGTTGGGGGCTTAATAAGTTGGGGGCTTAATGAGTTGGGGGCTTAAGTTGGGGGCTTTATTAGTTGGGGGCTTTATTAGTTGGGAGCTTTATTAGTTGGGGGCTTTAGAAGTTGGGGGCTTTAGAAGTTGGGGGCTTTAGAAGTTGGGGGCTTTAGAAGTTGGGGGCTTTAGAAGTTGGGGGCTTTAGAAGTTGGGGGCTTTAGAAGTTGGGGGCTTTAGAAGTTGGGGGCTTTATTAGTTATTAGTGGGGGCTTTATTATTTATTAGTGGGGGCTTTATTAGTTATTAGTGGGGGCGTTATTAGTGGGGGCGTTATTAGTGGGGGCTTTATTAGTTATTAGTGGGGGCTTTATTAGTTGGTCTTTTTTTTCATTTTTCTTTTTTTCCACTGGTGTATTTCAGTGCTACTGGCGTGCACGTCTACCTCTGTTGTTCTGGCGTGCACGTCTACCTCAGTACTTCTGGCGTGCACGTCTACCTCAGTACTTCTGGCGTGCACGTCTACCTCAGTGCTTCTGGCGTGCACGTCTACCTCAGTACATCTGGCGTGCACGTCTACCTTAGTACATCTGGCGTGCACGTCTACCTCAGTGCATCTGGCGTGCACGTCTACCTGTAATACATTATCTAGCGTCCACGTCTACCAGAGTTTCCGGCGTCCACGTCTACCTTCCTAGTAATGTACAGGTCTAAATCTATTATAATTTTACATTTTTTTAGGATTAGATGTTAATGTTTTTAGGGTTTTTTTTTTTAACTTCTGTTACATTTACAATTACTTTTACATTTTTGTTTATTTATTGGGGCTTAATTAGAAGGGGCTTTATATTAGTTGGGGCTTAAAAAGTTGGGGCTTAAAAAGTTGGGGCTTAATTAGTTGGGGGCTTAATAAGTTGGGGGCTTAATTAGTTGGGGGCTTAATTAGTTGGGGGCTTAATAAGTTGGGGCTTAATCAGTTGGGGGCTTAATCAGTTGGGGGCTTAATCAGTTGGGGGCTTATTCAGTTGGGGGCTTATTTAGTTGGTTGAGGGCTTATTTAGTTGGGGGCTTATTTAGTTGGGGGCTTATTTAGTTGGGGGCTTATTTAGTTGGGGGCTTATTCAGTTGGGGGCTTATTCAGTTGGGGGCTTATTCAGTTGGGGGCTTATTCAGTTGGGGGCTTATTCAGTTGGGGGCTTATTCAGTTGGGGGCTTATTCAGTTGGGGGCTTATTCAGTTGGGGGCTTATTCAGTTGGGGGCTTATTCAGTTGGGGGCTTATTCAGTTGGGGGCTTATTCAGTTGGGGGCTTATTCAGTTGGGGGCTTATTCAGTTGGGGGCTTATTCAGTTGGGGGCTTATTCAGTTGGGGGCTTATTCAGTTGGGGGCTTATTCAGTTGGGGGCTTTATAAGTTGGGGGCTTATTCAGTTGGGGGCTTTATAATTTGGGGGCTTTATTAGTTATTAGTGGGGGCTTTATTAGTTATTAGTGGGGGATTTATTAGTGGGGGCTTTATTAGTTATTATTTGGGACTTTATTAGTTGGTCTTTTTTTTCATTTTTCTTTTTTTTCCACTGGTCTATTTCAGTGCTTCTGGCGTGCACGTCTACCGCAGTGCTTCTGGCGTGCACGTCTACCTCAGTGCTTCTGGCGTGCACGTCTACCTGTAATACATTATATAGCGTCCACGTCTACCAGAGTTTCCGGCGTCCACGTCTACCTTCCTAGTAATGTACAGGTCTAAATCTATTATAATTTTACATTTTTTTAGGATTAGATGTTAATGATTTTAGGGTTTTTTTTTTAACATCTGTTACAATTACTTTTACATTTTTGTTTATTAATTGGGGCTTAATTAGAAGGGGCTTTATATTAGTTGGGGCTTAATAAGTTGGTGCTTAATAAGTTGGGGGCTTAATTAGTTGGGGGCTTAATTAGTTGGGGGCTTAATGAGTTGGGGGCTTAATGAGTTGGGGGCTTAATGAGTTGGGGGCTTAATGAGTTGGGGGCTTAATGAGTTGGGGGCTTAATGAGTTGGGGGCTTAATGAGTTGGGGGCTTATTTAGTTGGGGGCTTAATAAGTTGGGGGCTTATTTAGTTGGGGGCTTTATGAGTTGGGGGCTTTATGAGTTGGGGGCTTTATGAGTTGGGGGCTTTATGAGTTGGGGGCTTTATAAATTGGGGGCTTTATAAGTTGGGGGCTTCTATTAGCTGGGGCTTTATAAGTTGGGGGCTTTATAAGTTGGGGGCTTTATTAGTTGGGGGCTTTATAAGTTGGGGGCTTTATAAGTTGGGGGCTTTATAAGTTGGGGGCTTTATAAGTTGGGGGCTTAACAAGTTGGGGGCTTAACAAGTTGGGGGCTTAACAAGTTGGGGGCTTAACAAGTTGGGGGCTTAATAAGTTGGGGGCTTAATAAGTTGGGGGCTTAATAAGTTGGGGGCTTAATAAGTTGGGGGCTTTATAAGTTGGGGGCTTTATAAGTTGGGGGCTTTATAAGTTGGGGGCTTTATAAGTTGGGGGCTTTATTAGTTGGGGGCTTTATTAGTTGGGGGCTTTATTAGTTGGGGGCTTTATTAGTTGGGGGGTTCATTAGTTATTAGTGGGGGCTTTATTAGTTATTAGTGGGGGCTTTTTTAGTGGGGGCTTTATTAGTTATTATTGGGGGCTTTATTAGTTGGTCTTTTTTTTCATTTTTCTTTTTTTTCCACTGGTCTACCTCAGTGCTTCTGGCGTGCACGTCTACCTCAGTGCTTCTGGCGTGCACGTCTACCTCAGTGCTTCTGGCGTGCACGTCTACCTCAGTACTTATGGCGTGCACGTCTACCTCAGTGCTTCTGGCGTGCAGGTCTACCTGTAGTACATTATCTAGCGTCCACGTCTACCTTCCTAGTAATGTACAGGTCTAAATCTATTATAATTTTACATTTTTTTAGGATTAGATGTTAATGTTTTTAGGGTTTTTTTTTTAACTTCTGTTACATTTACAATTACTTTTACATTTTTGTTTATTAATTGGGGCTTAATTAGAAGGGGCTTTATATTAGTTGGGGCTTAATAAGTTGGTGCTTAATAAGTTGGGGCTTAATTAGTTGGGGGCTTAATTAGTTGGGTGCTTAATTAGTTGGGGGCTTTATTAGTTAGGGCTTAATTAGTTTGGGGCTTAATCACTTGGGGGCTTAATCACTTGGGGGCTTAATCACTTGGGGGCTTATTTAGCTGGGGGCTTATTTAGTTGGGGGCTTATTTAGTTGGGGGCTTATTTAGTTGGGGGCTTAATAAGTTGGGGGCTTAATAAGTTGGGGGCTTAATGAGTTGGGACCTTAAGTTGGGGGCTTTATTAGTTGGGGGCTTTATTAGTTGGGAGCTTTATTAGTTTGGGGCTTTAGAAGTTGGGGGCTTTAGAAGTTGGGGGCTTTAGAAGTTGGGGGCTTTAGAAGTTGGGGGCTTAATAAGTTGGGGGCTTTAGAAGTTGGGGGCTTTAGAAGTTGGGGGCTTTAGAAGTTGGGGGCTTTAGAAGTTGGGGGCTTTAGAAGTTGGGGGCTTTAGAAGTTGGGGGCTTTAGAAGTTGGGGGCTTTATTAGTTGGGGGCTTTATTAGTTATTAGTGGGGGCTTTATTATTTATTAGTGGGGGCTTTATTAGTTATTAGTGGGGGCGTTATTAGTGGGGGCGTTATTAGTGGGGGCTTTATTAGTTATTAGTGGGGGCTTTATTAGTTGGTCTTTTTTTTCATTTTTCTTTTTTTTCCACTGGTCTATTTCAGTGCTTCTGGCGTGCACGTCTACCTCAGTGCTTCTGGCGTGCACGTCTACCTCAGTGCTTCTGGCGTGCACGTCTACCTCAGTACTTATGGCGTGCACGTCTACCTCAGTGCTTCTGGCGTGCAGGTCTACCTGTAGTACATTATCTAGCGTCCACGTCTACCTTCCTAGTAATGTACAGGTCTAAATCTATTATAATTTTACATTTTTTTAGGATTAGATGTTAATGTTTTTAGGGTTTTTTTTTTAACTTCTGTTACATTTACAATTACTTTTACATTTTTGTTTATTAATTGGGGCTTAATTAGAAGGGGCTTTATATTAGTTGGGGCTTAATAAGTTGGGGCTTAATAAGTTGGGGCTTAATTAGTTGGGGGCTTAATTAGTTGGGTGCTTAATTAGTTGGGGGCTTTATTAGTTAGGGCTTAATTAGTTGGGGGCTTAATCACTTGGGGGCTTAATCACTTGGGGGCTTAATCACTTGGGGGCTTATTTAGTTGGGGGCTTATTTA
Source organism: Nyctibius grandis (assembly GCF_013368605.1). Taxonomy (NCBI): domain Eukaryota; kingdom Metazoa; phylum Chordata; class Aves; order Nyctibiiformes; family Nyctibiidae; genus Nyctibius; species Nyctibius grandis. The sequence goes on from NW_027167603.1 coordinate 99,763, forward strand.
GTTGGGGGCTTATTTAGTTGGGGGCTTATTTAGTTGGGGGCTTATTTAGTTGGGGGCTTAATAAGTTGGGGGCTTAATAAGTTGGGGGCTTAATAAGTTGGGGGCTTAATGAGTTGGGGGCTTAAGTTGGGGGCTTTATTAGTTGGGGGCTTTATTAGTTGGGAGCTTTATTAGTTGGGGGCTTTAGAAGTTGGGGGCTTTAGAAGTTGGGGGCTTTAGAAGTTGGGGGCTTTAGAAGTTGGGGGCTTTAGAAGTTGGGGGCTTTAGAAGTTGGGGGCTTTAGAAGTTGGGGGCTTTATTAGTTATTAGTGGGGGCTTTATTAGTTATTAGTGGGGGCTTTATTAGTTATTAGTGGGGGCGTTATTAGTGGGGGCGTTATTAGTGGGGGCGTTATTAGTGGGGGCTTTATTAGTTATTAGTGGGGGCTTTATTAGTTGGTCTTTTTTTTCATTTTTTTTTTCCACTGGTCTATTTCAGTGCTACTGGCGTGCACGTCTACCTCTGTTGTTCTGGCGTGCACGTCTACCTCAGTACTTCTGGCGTGCACGTCTACCTCAGTACTTCTGGCGTGCACGTCTACCTCAGTGCTTCTGGCGTGCACGTCTACCTCAGTACATCTGGCGTGCACGTCTACCTTAGTACATCTGGCGTGCACGTCTACCTCAGTGCATCTGGCGTGCACGTCTACCTGTAATACATTATCTAGCGTCCACGTCTACCAGAGTTTCCGGCGTCCACGTCTACCTTCCTAGTAATGTACAGGTCTAAATCTATTATAATTTTACATTTTTTTAGGATTAGATGTTAATGTTTTTAGGGTTTTTTTCTTTAACTTCTGTTACATTTACAATTACTTTTACATTTTTGTTTATTTATTGGGGCTTAATTAGAAGGGGCTTTATATTAGTTGGGGCTTAAAAAGTTGGGGCTTAAAAAGTTGGGGCTTAATTAGTTGGGGGCTTAATAAGTTGGGGGCTTAATAAGTTGGGGGCTTAATTAGTTGGGGGCTTAATAAGTTGGGGCTTAATCAGTTGGGGGCTTAATCAGTTGGGGGCTTAATCAGTTGGGGGCTTAATCAGTTGGGGGCTTATTTAGTTGGGGGCTTATTTAGTTGGGGGCTTATTTAGTTGGGGGCTTATTTAGTTGGGGGCTTATTTAGTTGGGGGCTTATTTAGTTGGGGGCTTATTCAGTTGGGGGCTTATTCAGTTGGGGGCTTATTCAGTTGGGGGCTTATTCAGTTGGGGGCTTATTCAGTTGGGGGCTTATTCAGTTGGGGGCTTATTCAGTTGGGGGCTTATTCAGTTGGGGGCTTATTCAGTTGGGGGCTTATTTAGTTGGGGGCTTATTCAGTTGGGGGCTTATTCAGTTGGGGGCTTATTCAGTTGGGGGCTTATTCAGTTGGGGGCTTATTCAGTTGGGGGCTTATTCAGTTGGGGGCTTATTCAGTTGGGGGCTTATTCAGTTGGGGGCTTTATAATTTGGGGGCTTATTCAGTTGGGGGCTTTATAAGTTGGGGGCTTTATTAGTTATTAGTGGGGGCTTTATTAGTTATTAGTGGGGGATTTATTAGTGGGGGCTTTATTAGTTATTATTTGGGACTTTATTAGTTGGTCTTTTTTTTCATTTTTCTTTTTTTTCCACTGGTCTATTTCAGTGCTTCTGGCGTGCACGTCTACCGCAGTGCTTCTGGCGTGCACGTCTACCGCAGTGCTTCTGGCGTGCACGTCTACCGCAGTGCTTCTGGCGTGCACGTCTACCTCAGTGCTTCTGGCGTGCACGTCTACCAGAGTTTCCGGCGTCCACGTCTACCTTCCTAGTAATGTACAGGTCTAAATCTATTATAATTTTACATTTTTTTAGGATTAGATGTTAATGATTTTAGGGTTTTTTTTTTAACATCTGTTACAATTACTTTTACATTTTTGTTTATTAATTGGGGCTTAATTAGAAGGGGCTTTATATTAGTTGGGGCTTAATAAGTTGGTGCTTAATAAGTTGGGGGCTTAATTAGTTGGGGGCTTAATTAGTTGGGGGCTTAATGAGTTGGGGGCTTAATGAGTTGGGGGCTTAATGAGTTTGGGGCTTAATGAGTTTGGGGCTTAATGAGTTTGGGGCTTAATGAGTTTGGGGCTTAATGAGTTTGGGGCTTAATGAGTTTGGGGCTTAATGAGTTGGGGGCTTAATGAGTTGGGGGCTTAATGAGTTGGGGGCTTTATGAGTTGGGGGCTTTATGAGTTGGGGGCTTTATGAGTTGGGGGCTTTATGAGTTGGGGGCTTTATAAGTTGGGGGCTTTATAAGTTGGGGGCTTTATTAGTTGGGGGCTTTATAAGTTGGGGGCTTCTATTAGCTGGGGCTTTATAAGTTGGGGGCTTTATAAGTTGGGGGCTTTATAAGTTGGGGGCTTTATAAGTTGGGGGCTTTATAAGTTGGGGGCTTAACAAGTTGGGGGCTTAATAAGTTGGGGGCTTAATAAGTTGGGGGCTTATTTAGTTGGGGGCTTCATTAGTTGGGGGCTTCTATTAGCTGGGGCTTTATAAGTTGGGGGCTTTATAAGTTGGGGGCTTTATAAGTTGGGGGCTTTATAAGTTGGGGGCTTTATAAGTTGGGGGCTTTATTAGTTGGGGGCTTTATTAGTTGGGGGCTTTATTAGTTGGGGGCTTTATTAGTTGGGGGCTTTATTAGTTATTAGTTGGGGGGTTCATTAGTTATTAGTTGGGGGGTTCATTAGTTATTAGTGGGGGCTTTATTAGTTATTAGTGGGGGCTTTTTTAGTGGGGGCTTTATTAGTTATTATTGGGGGCTTTATTAGTTGGTCTTTTTTTTCATTTTTCTTTTTTTTCCACTGGTCTATTTCAGTGCTTCTGGCGTGCACGTCTACCTCAGAGCTTCTGGCGTGCACGTCTACCTCAGTGCTTCTGGCGTGCACGTCTACCTCAGTGCTTCTGGCGTGCACGTCTACCTCAGTACTTATGGCGTGCACGTCTACCTCAGTGCTTCTGGCGTGCAGGTCTACCTGTAGTACATTATCTAGCGTCCACGTCTACCTTCCTAGTAATGTACAGGTCTAAATCTATTATAATTTTACATTTTTTTAGGATTAGATGTTAATGTTTTTAGGGTTTTTTTTTAACTTCTGTTACATTTACAATTACTTTTACATTTTTGTTTATTAATTGGGGCTTAATTAGAAGGGGCTTTATATTAGTTGGGGCTTAATAAGTTGGTGCTTAATAAGTTGGGGCTTAATTAGTTGGGGGCTTAATTAGTTGGGTGCTTAATTAGTTGGGGGCTTTATTAGTTAGGGCTTAATTAGTTTGGGGCTTAATCACTTGGGGGCTTAATCACTTTGGGGCTTAATCACTTGGGGGCTTATTTAGCTGGGGGCTTATTTAGTTGGGGGCTTATTTAGTTGGGGGCTTAATAAGTTGGGGGCTTAATAAGTTGGGGGCTTAATGAGTTGGGGGCTTAAGTTGGGGGCTTTATTAGTTGGGGCTTTATTATTTGGGGGCTTTATTAGTTGGGAGCTTTATTAGTTTGGGGCTTTAGAAGTTGGGGGCTTTAGAAGTTGGGGGCTTTAGAAGTTGGGGGCTTTAGAAGTTGGGGGCTTTAGAAGTTGGGGGCTTTAGAAGTTGGGGGCTTTAGAAGTTGGGGGCTTTAGAAGTTGGGGGCTTTATTAGTTGGGGGCTTTATTAGTTATTAGTGGGGGCTTTATTATTTATTAGTGGGGGCTTTATTAGTTATTAGTGGGGGCGTTATTAGTGGGGGCGTTATTAGTGGGGGCTTTATTAGTTATTAGTGGGGGCTTTATTAGTTGGTCTTTTTTTTCATTTTTCTTTTTTTTCCACTGGTCTATTTCAGTGCTACTGGCGTGCACGTCTACCTCTGTTGTTCTGGCGTGCACGTCTACCTCAGTACTTCTGGCGTGCACGTCTACCTCAGTACTTCTGGCGTGCACGTCTACCTCAGTGCTTCTGGCGTGCACGTCTACCTCAGTACATCTGGCGTGCACGTCTACCTCAGTGCTTCTGGCGTGCACGTCTACCTCAGTGCTTCTGGCGTGCACGTCTACCTCAGTGCTTCTGGCGTGCACGTCTACCTCAGTGCTTCTGGCGTGCACGTCTACCTCAGTGCTTCTGGCGTGCACGTCTACCTCAGTGCTTCTGGCGTGCACGTCTACCTCAGTGCTTCTGGCGTGCACGTCTACCTCAGTACTTCTGGCGTGCACGTCTACCTCAGTGCTTCTGGCGTGCACGTCTACCTTTGTACATTTGGCGTGCACGTCTACCTCAGTGCTTCTGGCGTGCACGTCTACCTCAGTGCTTCTGGCGTGCACGTCTACCTGTAATACATTATCTAGCGTCCACGTCTACCAGAGATTCCGGCGTCCACGTCTACCTTCCTAGTAATGTACAGGTCTAAATCTATTATAATTTTACATTTTTTTAGGATTAGATGTTAATGTTTTTAGGGTTTTTTTTTTAACTTCTGTTACATTTACAATTACTTTTACATTTTTGTTTATTAATTGGGGATTTAATTAGAAGGGGCTTTATATTAGTTGGGGCTTAATTAGGGGGTGCTTAATCAGTAGGGGGCTTAATCAGTTGGGGGCTTAATAAGTTGGGGGCTTAATTAGTTGGGGCTTAATTAGTTGGGGCTTAATTAGTTGGGGCTTAATAAGTTGGGGCTTAATAAGTTGGGGGCTTAATCAGTTGGGGGCTTAATCAGTTGGATGCTTATTTAGTTGGTTGGGGGCTTATTTAGTTGGGGGCTTATTTAGTTGGGGGCTTATTTAGTTGGGGGCTTATTTAGTTGGGGGCTTAATAAGTTGGGGGCTTAATAAGTTGGGGGCTTAATAAGTTGGGGGCTTAATAAGTTGGGGGCTTTATTAGTTGGGGGCTTTATTAGTTGGGGGCTTTATAAGTTGGGGGCTTTATAAGTTGGGGGTTTTATAAGTTGGGGGTTTTATAAGTTGGGGGTTTTATAAGTTGGGGGTTTTATAAGTTGGGGGCTTTATTAGTTGGGGGCTTTATTAGTTGGGGGCTTTATTAGTTGGGGGCTTTATTAGTTGGGGGCGTTATTAGTTGGGGGCGTTATTAGTGGGGGCGTTATTAGTGGGGGCGTTATTAGTGGGGGCTTTTTTAGGGGGGGCTTATTTAGTTATTAGTGGGGGCTTTTTTAGTGGGGGCTTTATTAGTTATTAGTGGGGGCTTTATTAGTTATTAGTGGGGGCTTTATTAGTTGGTCTTTTTTTTCATTTTTCTTTTTTTTCCACTGGTCTATTTTAGTGCTACTGGCGTGCACGTATACCTCAGTTGTTCTGGCGTGCACGTCTACCTCAGTACTTCTGGCGTGCACGTCTACCTCAGTACTTCTGGCGTGCACGTCTACCTCAGTGCTTCTGGCATGCACGTCTACCTCAGTGCTTCTGGCGTGCACGTCTACCTTAGTACATCTGGCGTGCACGTCTACCTCAGTGCTTCTGGCGTGCACGTCTACCTGTAATACATTACCTAGCGTCCACGTCTACCAGAGTTTCCGGCGTCCACGTCTACCTTCCTAGTAATGTACAGTCTAAATCTATTATAATTTTACATTTTTTTAGGATTAGATGTTAATGTTTTTAGGGTTTTTTTTTTAACTTCTGTTACATTTACAATTACTTTTACATTTTTGTTTATTAATTGGGGCTCAATTAGAAGGGGCTTTATATTAGTTGGGGCTTAATAAGTTGGGGCTTAATAAGTTGGGGGCTTAATTAGTTGGGGGCTTAATTAGTTGGGGGCTTAATTAGTTGGGGGCTTAATTAGTTGGGGGCTTAATTAGTTGGGGGCTTAAAAAGTTGGGGGCTTAAAAAGTTGGGGGCTTAATCAGTTGGGGGCTTAATAAGTTGGGGGCTTAATAAGTTGGGGCTTAATTAGTTGGGGCTTAATCAGTTGGGGGCTTAATCAGTTGGGGGCTTAATCAGTTGGGGGCTTAATTAGTTGGGGGCTTAATTAGTTGGGGGCTTAATTAGTTGGGGGCTTAATTAGTTGGGGGCTTAATAAGTTGGGGGCTTAATTAGTTGGGGCTTAATAAGTTGGGGCTTAATCAGTTGGGGGCTTAATCAGTTGGGGGCTTAATCAGTTGGGGGCTTAATCAGTTGGGGGCTTATTTAGTTGGGGGCTTATTTAGTTGGGGGCTTATTCAGTTGGGGGCTTATTCAGTTGGGGGCTTATTCAGTTGGGGGCTTAATGAGTTGGGGGCTTAATGAGTTGGGGGCTTAATGAGTTGGGGGCTTAATAAGTTGGGGGCTTAATAAGTTGGGGGCTTAATAAGTTGGGGGCTTTATGAGTTGGGGGCTTTATGAGTTGGGGGCTTTATGAGTTGGGGGCTTTATGAGTTGGGGGCTTTATGAGTTGGGGGCTTTATAAGTTGGAGGCTTTATAAGTTGGGGGCTTCTATTAGCTGGGGCTTTATAAGTTGGGGGCTTTTTTAGTTGGGGGCTTTATTAGTTGGGGGCTTTATTAGTTGGGGGCTTAATAAGTTGGGGGCTTTATAAGTTGGGGGCTTTATAAGTTGGGGGCTTTATAAGTTGGGGGCTTTATAAGTTGGGGGCTTTATAAGTTGGGGGCTTAACAAGTTGGGGGCTTAATAAGTTGGGGGCTTAATAAGTTGGGGGCTTCTATTAGCTGGGGCTTTATAAGTTGGGGGCTTTATAAGTTGGGGGCTTTATAAGTTGGGGGCTTTATAAGTTGGGGGCTTTATAAGTTGGGGGCTTTATAAGTTGGGGGCTTTATAAGTTGGGGGCTTTATAAGTTGGGGGCTTTATAAGTTGGGGGCTTTATAAGTTGGGGGCTTTATAAGTTGGGGGCTTTATAAGTTGGGGGCTTTATAAGTTGGGGGCTTTATAAGTTGGGGGCTTTATTAGTTATTAGTTGGGGGGTTCATTAGTTATTAGTGGGGGCTTTATTAGTTATTAGTGGGGGCTTTTTTAGTGGGGGCTTTATTAGTTATTATTGGGGGCTTTATTAGTTGGTCTTTTTTTTCATTTTTCTTTTTTTTCCAGTGGTCTATTTCAGAGCATCTGGCGTGCACGTCTACCTCAGTGCATCTGGCGTGCACGTCTACCTCAGTGCTTCTGGCGTGCACGTCTACCTCAGTGCTTCTGGCGTGCACGTCTACCTCAGTTGTTCTGGCGTGCACGTCTACCTTTGTACATTTGGCGTGCACGTCTACCTCAGTGCTTCTGGCGTGCACGTCTACCTCAGTGCTTCTGGCGTGCACGTCTACCTGTAGTACATTATCTAGCGTCCACGTCTACCTTCCTAGTAATGTACAGGTCTAAATCTATTATAATTTTACATTTTTTTAGGATTAGATGTGAATGTTTTTAGGGTTTTTTTTTAACTTCTGTTACATTTACAATTACTTTTACATTTTTGTTTATTAATTGGGGATTTAATTAGAAGGGGCTTTATATTAGTTGGGGCTTAAAAAGTTGGGGCTTAATTAGTTGGGGGCTTAATTAGTTGGGGGCTTAATAAGTTGGGGGCTTAATAAGTTGGGGGCTTAATTAGTTGGGGCTTAATTAGTTGGGGCTTAATAAGTTGGGGGCTTAATAAGTTGGGGGCTTAATAAGTTGGGGGCTTAATCACTTGGGGGCTTATTAGTTGGGGGCTTATTTAGTTGGTTGGGGGCTTATTTAGTTGGTTGGGGGCTTATTTAGTTGGGGGCTTATTTAGTTGGGGGCTTATTTAGTTGGGGACTTATTCAGTTGGGGGCTTATTCAGTTGGGGGCTTATTCAGTTGGGGGCTTAATAAGTTGGGGGCTTAATAAGTTGGGGGCTTAATAAGTTGGGGGCTTAATAAGTTGGGGGCTTAATAAGTTGGGGGCTTAATAAGTTGGGGGCTTAATAAGTTGGGGGCTTTATTAGTTATTTGTGGGGGCGTTATTAGTGGGGGATTTATTAGTGGGGGCTTTATTAGTTATTATTTGGGACTTTATTAGTTGGTCTTTTTTTTCATTTTTCTTTTTTTCCCACTGGTCTATTTCAGTGCTTCTGGCGTGCACGTCTACCTCAGTGCTTCTGGCGTGCACGTCTACCTCAGTGCTTCTGGCGTGCACGTCTACCTGTAGTACATTATCTAGCGTCCACGTCTACCAGAGTTTCCGGCGTCCACGTTTACCTTCCTAGTAATGTACAGGTCTAAATCTATTATAATTTTACATTTTTTTAGGATTAGATGTTAATGTTTTTAGGGGTTTTTTTTAACATCTGTTACATTTACAATTACTTTTACATTTTTGTTTATTAATTGGGGCTTAATTAGAAGGGGCTTTATATTAGTTGGTGCTTAATTAGTTGGGGGCTTAATTAGTTGGGGCTTAATTAGTTGGGGGCTTAATTAGTTGGGGGCTTAATTAGTTGGGGGCTTAATTATTTGGGGGCTTAATTATTTGGGGGCTTAATTAGTGGGGGCTTAATTAGTGGGGGCTTAATTAGTGGGGGCTTAATCAGTTGGGGGCTTAATCAGTTGGGGGCTTATTTAGTTGGTTGGGGGCTTATTCAGTTGGGGGCTTATTTAGTTGGGGGCTTATTTAGTTGGGGGCTTATTTAGTTGGGGGCTTAATAAGTTGGGGGCTTAATAATTTGGGGGCTTAATAAGTTGGGGGCTTAATAAGTTGGGGGCTTTATTAGTTGGGGGCTTTATTAGTTGGGGGCTTTATTAGTTGGGGGCTTTATTAGTTGGGGGCTTTATAAGTTGGGGGCTTTATAAGTTGGGGGCTTTATAAGTTGGGGGCTTTATAAGTTGGGGGCTTTATTAGTTGGGGGCTTTAGAAGTTGGGGGCTTTAGAAGTTGGGGGCTTTATTAGTTGGGGGCGTTATTAGTTGGGGGCGTTATTAGTTGGGGGCGTTATTAGTGGGGGCGTTATTAGTGGGGGCGTTATTAGTGGGGGCGTTATTAGTGGGGGCTTTATTAGTTATTAGTGGGGGCTTTATTAGTTATTAGTGGGGGCTTTATTAGTTGGTCTTTTTTTTCATTTTTCTTTTTTTTCCACTGGTCTATTTTAGTGCTACTGGCGTGCACGTCTACCTCAGTGCTTCTGGCGTGCACGTCTACCTCAGTGCTTCTGGCGTGCACGTCTACCTCAGTGCTTCTGGCATGCACGTCTACCTCAGTGCTTCTGGCGTGCACGTCTACCTTAGTACATCTGGCGTGCACGTCTACCTCAGTGCTTCTGGCGTGCACGTCTACCTGTAATACATTATCTAGCGTCCACGTCTACCAGAGTTTCCGGCGTCCACGTCTACCTTCCTAGTAATGTACAGGTCTAAATCTATTATAATTTTACATTTTTTTAGGATTAGATGTTAATGTTTTTAGGGTTTTTTTTTTTAACTTCTATTACATTTACAATTACTTTTACATTTTTGTTTATTAATTGGGGCTTAATTAGAAGGGGCTTTATATTAGTTGGGGCTTAAAAAGTTGGGGCTTAAAAAGTTGGGACTTAATTATTTGGGGGCTTAATAAGTTGGGGGCTTAATAAGTTGGGGGCTTAATTAGTTGGGGGCTTAATAAGTTGGGGCTTAATCACTTGGGGGCTTAATCAGTTGGGGGCTTAATCAGTTGGGGGCTTATTTAGTTGGTTGAGGGCTTACTTAGTTGGGGGCTTATTTAGTTGGGGGCTTATTTAGTTGGGGGCTTATTCAGTTGGGGGCTTAATGAGTTGGGGGCTTAATGAGTTGGGGGCTTAATGAGTTGGGGGCTTAATGAGTTGGGGGCTTAATGAGTTGGGGGCTTAATGAGTTGGGGGCTTAATGAGTTGGGGGCTTAATGAGTTGGGGGCTTTATGAGTTGGGGGCTTTATGAGTTGGGGGCTTTATGAGTTGGGGGCTTTATGAGTTGGGGGCTTTATGAGTTGGGGGCTTCTATTAGCTGGGGCTTTATAAGTTGGGGGCTTTATTAGTTGGGGGCTTTATTAGTTGGGGGCTTTATTAGTTATTAGTTGGGGGGTTCATTAGTTATTAGTGGGGGCTTTTTTAGTGGGGGCTTTATTATTTATTATTGGGGGCTTTATTAGTTGGTCTTTTTTTTCATTTTTCTTTTTTTTCCAGTGGTCTATTTCAGAGCATCTGGCGTGCACGTCTACCTCAGTGCTTCTGGCGTGCACGTCTACCTCAGTTGTTCTGCCGTGCACGTCTACCTCAGTTGTTCTGGCGTGCACGTCTACCTCAGTGCTTCTGGCGTGCACGTCTACCTCAGTGCTTCTGGCGTGCACGTCTACCTGTAGTACATTATCTAGAGTCCACGTCTACCTTCCTAGTAATGTACAGGTCTAAATCTATTATAATTTTACATTTTTTTAGGATTAGATGTTAATGTTTTTAGGGTTTTTTTTTAACTTCTGTTACATTTACAATTACTTTTACATTTTTGTTTATTAATTGGGGCTTAATTAGAAGGGGCTTTATATTAGTTGGGGCTTAATAAGTTGGTGCTTAATAAGTTGGGGCTTAATTAGTTGGGGGCTTAATTAGTTGGGTGCTTAATTAGTTGGGGGCTTTATTAGTTAGGGCTTAATTAGTTGGGGGCTTAATCATTTGGGGGCTTAATCACTTGGGGGCTTAATCACTTGGGGGCTTATTTAGTTGGGGGCTTAATAAGTTGGGGGCTTATTTAGTTGGGGGCTTAATAAGTTGGGGGCTTAATGAGTTGGGGGCTTAATGAGTTGGGGGCTTAAGTTGGGGGCTTTATTAGTTGGGGGCTTTATTAGTTGGGGGCTTTATTAGTTGGGGGCTTTAGAAGTTGGGGGCTTTAGAAGTTGGGGGCTTTAGAAGTTGGGGGCTTTAGAAGTTGGGGGCTTTAGAAGTTGGGGGCTTTAGAAGTTGGGGGCTTTAGAAGTTGGGGGCTTTATTAGTTATTAGTGGGGGCTTTATTAGTTATTAGTGGGGGCGTTATTGGTGGGGGCGTTATTGGTGGGGGCGTTATTGGTGGGGGCGTTATTGGTGGGGGCGTTATTAGTGGGGGCGTTATTAGTGGGGGCTTTTTTAGTGGGGGCTTTATTAGTTATTAGTGGGGGCTTTATTAGTTGGTCTTTTTTTTCATTTTTCTTTTTTTTCCACTGGTCTATTTCAGTGCTACTGGCGTGCACGTCTACCTCAGTACATCTGGCGTGCACGTCTACCTCAGTACTTCTGGCGTGCACGTCTACCTCAGTGCTTCTGGCGTGCACGTCTACCTCAGTGCTTCTGGCGTGCACGTCTACCTCAGTACTTCTGGCGTGCACGTCTACCAAAGTCCTTCTGGCGTGCACGTCTACCTCAGTGCTTCTGGCGTGCACGTCTACCTCAGTGCTTCTGGCGTGCACGTCTACCTCAGTGCTTCTGGCGTGCACGTCTACCTCAGTGCTTCTGGCGTGCACGTCTACCTCAGTGCTTCTGGCGTGCACGTCTACCTCAGTGCTTCTGGCGTGCACGTCTACCTCAGTGCTTCTGGCGTGCACGTCTACCTGTAATACATTATCTAGCGTCCACGTCTACCAGAGATTCCGGCGTCCACGTCTACCTTCCTAGTAATGTACAGGTCTAAATCTATTATAATTTTACATTTTTTTAGGATTAGATGTTAATGTTTTTAGGGGTTTTTTTTTAACTTCTTTACATTTACAATTACTTTTACATTTTTGTTTATTAATTGGGGATTTAATTAGAAGGGGCTTTATATTAGTTGGGGCTTAAAAAGTTGGGGCTTAATTAGTTGGGGGCTTAATAAGTTGGGGGCTTAATAAGTTGGGGGCTTAATAAGTTGGGGGCTTAATTAGTTGGGGCTTAATTAGTTGGGGCTTAATTAGTTGGGGCTTAATTAGTTGGGGGCTTAATCAGTTGGGGGCTTAATCAGTTGGGGGCTTATTAGTTGGGGGCTTATTTAGTTGGTTGGGGGCTTATTTAGTTGGTTGGGGGCTTATTTAGTTGGTTGGGGGCTTATTTAGTTGGTTGGGGGCTTATTTAGTTGGTTGGGGGCTTATTCAGTTGGGGACTTATTCAGTTGGGGACTTATTCAGTTGGGGGCTTAATAAGTTGGGGGCTTAATAAGTTGGGGGCTTTATTAGTTATTAGTGGGGTCTTTATTAGTGGGGGCTTTATTAGTGGGGGCTTTATTAGTTATTATTTGGGACTTTATTAGTTGATCTTTTTTTTCATTTTTCTTTTTTTTCCACTGGTCTATTTCAGTGCTTCTGGCGTGCACGTCTACCTCAGTGCTTCTGGCGTGCACGTCTACCTCAGTGCTTCTGGCGTGCACGTCTACCTTAGTACATCTGGCGTGCACGTCTACCTGTAATACATTATCTAGCGTCCACGTCTACCGGAGATTCCGGCGTCCACGTCTACCTTCCTAGTAATGTACAGGTCTAAATCTATTATAATTTTACATTTTTTTAGGATTAGATGTTAATGTTTTTAGGGTTTTTTTTTTAACTTCTGTTACTATTACAATTACTTTTACATTTTTGTTTATTAATTGGGGCTTAATTAGAAGGGGCTTTATATTAGTTGGGGCTTAAAAAGTTGGGGCTTAAAAAGTTGGGGCTTAATTAGTTGGGGGCTTAATTAGTTGGGGGCTTAATTAGTTGGGGGCTTAATAAGTTGTGGCTTAATCAGTTGGGGCTTAATCAGTTGGGGGCTTAATCTGTTGGGGGATTATTTAGTTGGTTGGGGGCTTATTTAGTTGGGGGCTTATTTAGTTGGGGGCTTATTTAGTTGGGGGCTTATTTAGTTGGGGGCTTATTTAGTTGGGGGCTTATTCAGTTGGGGGCTTATTCAGTTGGGGGCTTATTTAGTTGGGGGCTTATTTAGTTGGGGGCTTATTTAGTTGGGGGCTTATTTAGTTGGGGGCTTATTTAGTTGGGGGCTTTATAAGGTGGGGGCTTTATAAGGTGGGGGCTTTATAAGGTGGGGGCTTTATAAGGTGGGGGCTTTATAAGGTGGGGGCTTTATAAGGTGGGGGCTTTATAAGGTGGGGGCTTTATAAGGTGGGGGCTTTATAAGGTGGGGGCTTTATAAGGTGGGGGCTTTATAAGGTGGGGGCTTTATTAGTGGGGGCTTTATTAGTGGGGGCTTTATTAGTGGGGGCTTTAATAGTTATTATTTGGGACTTTATTAGTTGGTCTTTTTTTTTCATTTTTCTTTTTTTTCCACTGGTCTATTTCAGTGCTTCTGGCGTGCACGTCTACCTCAGTGCTTATTTAGTTGGGGGCTTATTTAGTTGGGGGCTTATTTAGTTGGGGGCTTATTTAGTTGGGGGCTTAATAAGTTGGGGGCTTAATAGGTTGGGGGCTTAATAAGTTGGGGGCTTAATAAGTTGGGGGCTTAATAAGTTGGGGGCTTAATAAGTTGGGGGGTTATTAGTTATTAGTGGGGGCTTTATTAGTTATTAGTGGGGGCTTTATTAGTTATTAGTGGGGGCTTTATTAGTGGGGGCTTTATTAGTTATTATTTGGGACTTTATTAGTTGGTCTTTTTTTTCATTTTTCTTTTTTTTCCACTGGTCTATTTCAGTGCTTCTGGCGTGCACGTCTACCTCAGTGCTTCTGGCGTGCACGTCTACCTCAGTGCTTCTGGCGTGCACGTCTACCTCAGTGCTTCTGGCGTGCACGTCTACCTTAGTACATCTGGCGTGCACGTCTACCTCAGTGCTTCTGGCGTTCACGTCTACCTGTAATACATTATCTAGCGTCCACGTCTACCGGAGATTCCGGCGTCCACGTCTACCTTCCTAGTAATGTACAGGTCTAAATCTATTATAATTTTACATTTTTTTAGGATTAGATGTTAATGTTTTTAGGGTTTTTTTTTCAACTTCTGTTACATTTACAATTACTTTTACATTTTTGTTTATTAATTGGGGCTTAATTAGAAGGGGCTTTATATTAGTTGGGGCTTAATAAGTTGGTGCTTAATAAGTTGGGGCTGAAAAAGTTGGGGCTTAATTAGTTGGGGGCTTAATTAGTTGGGGGCCTAATAAGTTGGTGCTTAATAAGTTGGGGCTGAAAAAGTTGGGGCTTAATTAGTTGGGGGCTTAATTAGTTGGGGGCTTAATAAGTTGGGGATTAATCAGTTGGGGGCTTAATCTGTTCGGGGCTTAATCAGTTGGGGGCTTAATCAGTTGGGGGCTTAATCAGTTGGGGGCTTAATCAGTTGGGGGCTTATTTAGTTGGTTGGGGGCTTATTTAGTTGGGGGCTTATTCAGTTGGGGGCTTATTCAGTTGGGGGCTTATTCAGTTGGGGGCTTTAGAAGTTGGGGGCTTTAGAAGTTGGGGGCTTTAGAAGTTGGGGGCTTTAGAAGTTGGGGGCTTTAGAAGTTGGGGGCTTTAGAAGTTGGGGGCTTTAGAAGTTATTAGTGGGGGCTTTATATGGTGGGGGCTTTATTAGTTATTAGTGGGGGCTTTATATGGTGGGGGCTTTATTAGTTATTAGTGGGGGCTTTATTAGTGGGGGCTTTATTAGTTATTAGTGGGGGCTTTATTAGTGGGGGCTTTATTAGTTATTAGTGGGGGCTTTATTAGTGGGGGCTTTATTAGTGGGGGCTTTATTAGTGGGGGCTTTATTAGTGGGGGCTTTATTAGTGGGGGCTTTATTAGTGGGGGCTTTATTAGTTGGTCTTTTTTTTTCATTTTTCTTTTTTTTCCACTGGTCTATTTCAGTGCTTCTGGCGTGCACGTCTACCTCAGTGCTTATTTAGTTGGGGGCTTATTTAGTTGGGGGCTTATTCAGTTGGGGGCTTATTCAGTTGGGGGCTTATTCAGTTGGGGGCTTATTCAGTTGGGGGCTTATTCAGTTGGGGGCTTATTCAGTTGGGGGCATTATAAGTTGGGGACTTTATAAGTTGGGGGCTTTATAAGTTGGGGGCTTTATAAGGTGGGGGCTTTATAAGGTGGGGGCTTTATAAGGTGGGGGCTTTATAAGGTGGGGGCTTTATTAGTTATTAGTGGGGGCTTTATTAGTTATTAGTGGGGGCTTTAGTTATTAGTGGGGGCTTTATTAGTTATTAGTGGGGGCTTTATTAGTTATTAGTGGGGGCTTTATTAGTTATTAGTGGGGGCTTTATTAGTTATTAGTGGGGATTTATTAGTTATTATTTGGGACTTTATTAGTTGGTCTTTTTTTTCATTTTTCTTTTTTTTCCACGGGTCTATTTCAGTGCTTCTGGCGTGCACGTCTACCTCAGTGCTTCTGGCGTGCACGTCTACCTCAGTGCTTCTGGCGTGCACGTCTACCTGTTGTACATTATCTAGCGTCCACGTCTACCAGAGTTTCCGGCGTCCACGTCTACCTTCCTAGTAATGTACAGGTCTAAATCTATTATAATTTTACATTTTTTTAGGATTAGATGTTTATGTTTTTAGGGGTTTTTTTTTAACATCTGTTACATTTACAATTACTTTTACATTTTTGTTTATTAATTGGGGCTTAATTAGTTGGGGGCTTAATTAGTTGGGGGCTTAATTAGTTGGGGGCTTAATTAGGGGGTGCTTAATCAGTTGGGGGCTTAATCAGTTGGGGGCTTAATCAGTTGGGGGCTTAATCAGTTGGATGCTTATTTAGTTGGTTGGGGGCTTATTCAGTTGGGGGCTTATTCAGTTGGGGGCTTATTTAGTTGGGGGCTTATTTAGTTGGGGGCTTATTTAGTTGGGGGCTTATTTAGTTGGGGGCTGAATAAGTTGGGGGCTGAATAAGTTGGGGGCTGAATAAGTTGGGGGCTGAATAAGTTGGGGGCTTAAGTTGGGGGCTTAATAAGTTGGGGGCTTAATAAGTTGGGGGCTTAATAAGTTGGGGGCTTAATAAGTTGGGGGCTTAATAAGTTGGGGGCTTAATAAGTTGTGGGCTTAATAAGTTGGGGGCTTCTATTAGCTGGGGCTTCATAAGTTGGGGGCTTTATTAGTTGGGGGCTTTATTAGTTGGGGGCTTTATTAGTTGGGGGCTTTATTAGTTGGGGGCTTCATTAGTTATTACGGGGCTTCATTAGTTATTACGGGGCTTCATTAGTTACTACGGGGCTTCATTAGTTACTACGGGGCTTCATTAGTTATTACTGGGGGCTTTATTAGTTATTAGTGGGGGCTTTATTAGTTATTAGTGGGGGCTTTTTTAGTGGGGGCTTTATTAGTTATTAGTGGGGGCTTTATTACTTGGTCTTTTTTTCATTTTTCTTTTTTTTCCACTGGTCTATTTCAGTGCTTCTGGCGTGCACGTCTACCTCAGTTGTTCTGGCGTGCACGTCTACCTCAGTACTTCTGGCGTGCACGTCTACCTCAGTAGTTCTGGCGTGCACGTCTACCTCAGTGCATCTGGCGTGCACATCTACCTTAGTGCTTCTGGCGTTCACGTCTACCTCAGTGCTTCTGGCGTGCACGTTTACCTCAGTGCTTCTGGCGTGCACGTCTACCTCAGTGCCTCTGGCGTGCACGTCTACCTCAGTGCTTCTGGCGTGCACGTCTACCTTAGTACATCTGGCGTGCACGTCTACCTTAGTAATTCTGGCGTGCACGTCTAACTGTAATACATTATCTAGCGTCCACGTCTACCAGAGATTCCGGCGTCCACGTCTACCTTCCTAGTAATTTACAGGTCTAAATCTATTATAATTTTACATTTTTTTAGGATTAGATGTTAATGTTTTTAGGATTTTTTTTTAACTTCTGTTACTATTACAATTACTTTTACATTTTTGTTTATTAATTGGGGCTTAATTAGAAGGGGCTTTATATTAGTTGGGGCTTAATAAGTTGGTGCTTAATAAGTTGGGGCTTAATTAGTTGGGGGCTTAATTAGTTGGGGGCTTAATTAGTTGGGGGCTTAATTAGTTGGGGGCTTAATCAGTTGGGGGCTTAATCAGTTGGGGGCTTAATCAGTTGGGGGCTTAATCAGTTGGGGGCTTAATCAGTTGGGGGCTTAATCAGTTGGGGGCTTATTTAGTTGGGGGCTTATTTAGTTGGGGGCTTATTTAGTTGGGGGCTTATTCAGTTGGGGGCTTATTCAGTTGGGGGCTTATTCAGTTGGGGGCTTATTCAGTTGGGGGCTTATTTAGTTGGGGGCTTATTTAGTTGGGGGCTTATTTAGTTGGGGGCTTAATAAGTTGGGGGCTTAATAAGTTGGGGGCTTAATAAGTTGGGGGCTTAATAAGTTGGGGGCTTAATAAGTTGGGGGCTTAATAAGTTGGGGGCTTAATAAGTTATTGTTGGGGGCTTAATAAGTTATTGTTGGGGGCTTAATAAGTTATTGTTGGGGGCTTAATAAGTTATTGTTGGGGGCTTAATAAGTTATTGTTGGGGGCTTTATAAGTTATTGTTGGGGGCTTTATTAGTTATTGTTGGGGGCTTTATTAGTTATTGTTGGGGGCTTTATTAGTGGGGGCTTTATTAGTTATTATTTGGGACTTTATTAGTTGGTCTTTTTTTTCATTTTTCTTTTTTTTCCACTGGTCTATTTCAGTGCTACTGGCGTGCACGTCTACCTCAGTTGTTCTGGCGTGCACGTCTACCTCAGTGCTTCTGGCGTGCACGTCTACCTCAGTGCTTCTGGCGTGCACGTCTACCTTAGTGCTTCTGGCGTGCACGTCTACCTCAGTGCTTCTGGCGTGCACGTCTACCTCAGTGCTTCTGGCGTGCACGTCTACCTCAGTGCTTCTGGCGTGCACGTCTACCTCAGTGCTTCTGGCGTGCACGTCTACCTCAGTGCTTCTGGCGTGCACGTCTACCTCAGTGCTTCTGGCGTGCACGTCTACCTGTAATACATTATCTAGCGTCCACGTCTACCAGAGATTCCGGCGTCCACGTCTACTTTCCTAGTAATGTACAGGTCTAAATATATTATAATTTTACATTTTTTTAGGAGTAGATGTTAATGTTTTTAGGGTTTTTTTTTTTAACTTCTGTTACATTTACAATTACTTTTACATTTTTGTTTATTAATTGGGGCTTAATTAGAAGGGGCTTTATATTAGTTGGGGCTTAAAAAGTTGGGGCTTAATAAGTTGGGGGCTTAATAAGTTGGGGGCTTAATAAGTTGGGGGCTTAATAAGTTGGGGCTTAATCAGTTGGGGGCTTAATCAGTTGGGGGCTTAATCAGTTGGGGGCTTAATCAGTTGGGGGCTTAATCAGTTGGGGGCTTAATCTGTTGGGGGCTTATTTAGTTGGTTGGGGGCTTATTTAGTTGGTTGGGGGCTTATTTAGTTGGTTGGGGGCTTATTTAGTTGGTTGGGGGCTTATTTAGTTGAGGGCTTATTTAATTGGGGGCTTATTTAGTTGGGGGCTTATTTAGTTGGGGGCTTATTCAGTTGGGGGCTTATTTAGTTGGGGGCTTATTCAGTTGGGGGCTTATTCATTTGGGGGCTTATTTAGTTGGGGGCTTATTTAGTTGGGGGCTTAATAAGTTGGGGGCTTAATAAGTTGGGGGCTTAATAAGTTGGGGGCTTAATAATTTGGGGGCTTTATAATTTGGGGGCTTTATAATTTGGGGGCTTAATAAGTTGGGGGCTTTATAAGTTGGGGGCTTTATTAGTTATTAGTGGGGGCTTTATTAGTTATTAGTGGGGGCTTTATTATTGGGGGCTTTATTAGTTATTATTTGGGACTTTATTAGTTGGTCTTTTTTTTCATTTTTCTTTTTTTTCCACTGGTCTATTTCAGTGCTTCTGGCGTGCACGTCTATCTCAGTGCTTCTGGCGTGCACGTCTACCTCAGTGCTTCTGGCGTGCACGTCTACCTCAGTTCTTCTGGCGTGCACGTCTACCTCAGTGCTTCTGGCGTGCACGTCTACCTCAGTGCTTCTGGCGTGCACGTCTACCTCAGTACATCTGGCGTGCACGTCTACCTCAGTGCTTCTGGCGTGCACGTCTACCTGTAATACATTATCTAGCGTCCACGTCTACCAGAGATTCCGGCGTCCACGTCTACTTTCCTAGTAATGTACAGGTCTAAATCTATTATAATTTTACATTTTTTTAGGAGTAGATGTTAATGTTTTTAGGGTTTTTTTTTTAACTTCTGTTACATTTACAATTACTTTTACATTTTTGTTTATTAATTGGGGCTTAATTAGAAGGGGCTTTATATTAGTTGGGGCTTAAAAAGTTGGGGCTTAATTAGTTGGGGGCTTAATAAGTTGGGGGCTTAATCAGTTGGGGGCTTAATCAGTTGGGGGCTTAATCAGTTGGGGGCTTAATCAGTTGGGGGCTTATTCGGTTGGGGGCTTATTTAGTTGGTTGGGGGCTTATTTAGTTGAGGGCTTATTTAATTGGGGGCTTATTTAGTTGGGGGCTTATTTAGTTGGGGGCTTATTCAGTTGGGGGCTTATTCAGTTGGGGGCTTATTCAGTTGGGGGCTTATTTAGTTGGGGGCTTATTTAGTTGGGGGCTTATTTAGTTGGGGGCTTATTTAGTTGGGGGCTTATTTAGTTGGGGGCTTTATAATTTGGGGGCTTTATAATTTGGGGGCTTTATAATTTGGGGGCTTAATAAGTTGGGGGCTTTATAAGTTGGGGGCTTTATTAGTTATTAGTGGGGGCTTTATTAGTTATTAGTGGGGGCTTTATTAGTGGGGGCTTTATTAGTTATTATTTGGGACTTTATTAGTTGGTCTTTTTTTCATTTTTCTTTTTTTCCACTGGTCTATTTCAGTGCTTCTGGCGTGCACGTCTACCTCAGTGCTTCTGGCGTGCACGTCTACCGCAGTGCTTCTGGCGTGCACGTCTACCTGTAGTACATTATCTAGCGTCCACGTCTACCAGAGTTTCCGGCGTCCACGTCTACCTTCCTAGTAATGTACAGGTCTAAATCTATTATAATTTTACATTTTTTTAGGATTAGATGTTAATGTTTTTAGGGGTTTTTTTTTAACTTCTGTTACATTTACAATTACTTTTACATTTTTGTTTATTAATTGGGGATTTAATTAGAAGGGGCTTTATATTAGTTGGGGCTTAAAAAGTTGGGGCTTAATTAGTTGGGGGCTTAATAAGTTGGGGGCTTAATAAGTTGGGGGCTTAATAAGTTGGGGGCTTAATTAGTTGGGGCTTAATTAGTTGGGGCTTAATTAGTTGGGGCTTAATAAGTTGGGGGCTTAATCAGTTGGGGGCTTAATCAGTTGGGGGCTTAATCAGTTGGGGGCTTATTAGTTGGGGGCTTATTTAGTTGGTTGGGGGCTTATTTAGTTGGTTGGGGGCTTATTTAGTTGGTTGGGGGCTTATTTAGTTGGTTGGGGTCTTATTTAGTTGGTTGGGGGCTTATTCAGTTAGGGACTTATTCAGTTGGGGACTTATTCAGTTGGGGGCTTAATAAGTTGGGGGCTTAATAAGTTGGGGGCTTTATTAGTTATTAGTGGGGTCTTTATTAGTGGGGGCTTTATTAGTGGGGGCTTTATTAGTTATTATTTGGGACTTTATTAGTTGGTCTTTTTTTTCATTTTTCTTTTTTTTCCACTGGTCTATTTCAGTGCTTCTGGCGTGCACGTCTACCTCAGTGCTTCTGGCGTGCACGTCTACCTCAGTGCTTCTGGCGTGCACGTCTACCTTAGTACATCTGGCGTGCACGTCTACCTGTAATACATTATCTAGCGTCCACGTCTACCGGAGATTCCGGCGTCCACGTCTACCTTCCTAGTAATGTACAGGTCTAAATCTATTATAATTTTACATTTTTTTAGGATTAGATGTTAATGTTTTTAGGGTTTTTTTTTAACTTCTGTTACTATTACAATTACTTTTACATTTTTGTTTATTAATTGGGGCTTAATTAGAAGGGGCTTTATATTAGTTGGGGCTTAAAAAGTTGGGGCTTAAAAAGTTGGGGCTTAATTAGTTGGGGGCTTAATTAGTTGGGGGCTTAATTAGTTGGGGGCTTAATAAGTTGTGCCTTAATCAGTTGGGGCTTAATCAGTTGGGGGCTTAATCTGTTGGGGGATTATTTAGTTGGTTGGGGGCTTATTTAGTTGGGGGCTTATTTAGTTGGGGGCTTATTTAGTTGGGGGCTTATTTAGTTGGGGGCTTATTTAGTTGGGGGCTTATTCAGTTGGGGGCTTATTCAGTTGGGGGCTTATTTAGTTGGGGGCTTATTTAGTTGGGGGCTTATTTAGTTGGGGGCTTATTTAGTTGGGGGCTTTATAAGGTGGGGGCTTTATAAGGTGGGGGCTTTATAAGGTGGGGGCTTTATAAGGTGGGGGCTTTATAAGTTGGGGGCTTTATAAGTTGGGGGCTTTATAAGTTGGGGGCTTTATTAGTGGGGGCTTTATTAGTGGGGGCTTTATTAGTGGGGGCTTTATTAGTGGGGGCTTTATTAGTGGGGGCTTTATTAGTTATTATTTGGGACTTTATTAGTTGGTCTTTTTTTTTCATTTTTCTTTTTTTTCCACTGGTCTATTTCAGTGCTTCTGGCGTGCACGTCTACCTCAGTGCTTATTTAGTTGGGGCTTATTTAGTTGGGGGCTTATTTAGTTGGGGGCTTATTTAGTTGGGGGCTTATTTAGTTGGGGGCTTAATAAGTTGGGGGCTTAATAGGTTGGGGGCTTAATAGGTTGGGGGCTTAATAGGTTGGGGGCTTAATAAGTTGGGGGCTTAATAAGTTGGGGGCTTAATAAGTTGGGGGGTTATTAGTTATTAGTGGGGGCTTTATTAGTTATTAGTGGTGGCTTTATTAGTGGGGGCTTTATTAGTTATTATTTGGGACTTTATTAGTTTGTCTTTTTTTTCATTTTTCTTTTTTTTCCACTGGTCTATTTCAGTGCTTCTGGCGTGCACGTCTACCTCAGTGCTTCTGGCGTGCACGTCTACCTCAGTGCTTCTGGCGTGCACGTCTACCTCAGTGCTTCTGGCGTACACGTCTACCTCAGTGCTTCTGGCGTGCACGTCTACCTCAGTGCTTCTGGCGTGCACGTCTACCTTAGTACATCTGGCGTGCACGTCTACCTCAGTGCTTCTGGCGTTCACGTCTACCTGTAATACATTATCTAGCGTCCACGTCTACCGGAGATTCCGGCGTCCACGTCTACCTTCCTAGTAATGTACAGGTCTAAATCTATTATAATTTTACATTTTTTTAGGATTAGATGTTAATATTTTTAGGGTTTTTTTTTCAACTTCTGTTACATTTACAATTACTTTTACATTTTTGTTTATTAATTGGGGCTTAATTAGAAGGGGCTTTATATTAGTTGGGGCTTAATAAGTTGGTGCTTAATAAGTTGGGGCTGAAAAAGTTGGGGCTTAATTAGTTGGGGGCTTAATTAGTTGGGGACCTAATAAGTTGGTGCTTAATAAGTTGGGGCTGAAAAAGTTGGGGCTTAATTAGTTGGGGGCTTAATTAGTTGGGGGCTTAATAAGTTGGGGATTAATCAGTTGGGGGCTTAATCAGTTCGGGGCTTAATCAGTTGGGGGCTTAATCAGTTGGGGGCTTAATCAGTTGGGGGCTTAATCAGTTGGGGGCTTAATCAGTTGGGGGCTTATTTAGTTGGTTGGGGGCTTATTTAGTTGGGGGCTTATTTAGTTGGGGGCTTATTCAGTTGGGGGCTTATTCAGTTGGGGGCTTATTCAGTTGGGGGCTTTAGAAGTTGGGGGCTTTAGAAGTTGGGGGCTTTAGAAGTTGGGGGCTTTAGAAGTTGGGGGCTTTAGAAGTTGGGGGCTTTAGAAGTTATTAGTGGGGGCTTTATATGGTGGGGGCTTTATTAGTTATTAGTGGGGGCTTTATTAATGGGGGCTTTATTAGTTATTAGTGGGGGCTTTATTAGTGGGGGCTTTATTAGTTATTAGTGGGGGCTTTATTAGTGGGGGCTTTATTAGTTATTAGTGGGGGCTTTATTAGTGGGGGCTTTATTAGTGGGGGCTTTATTAGTGGGGGCTTTATTAGTGGGTCTTTTTTTTTCATTTTTCTTTTTTTTCCACTGGTCTATTTCAGTGCTTCTGGCGTGCACGTCTACCTCAGTGCTTATTTAGTTGGGGGCTTATTTAGTTGGGGGCTTATTCAGTTGGGGGCTTATTCAGTTGGGGGCTTATTCAGTTGGGGGCTTATTCAGTTGGGGGCTTATTCAGTTGGGGGCTTATTCAGTTGGGGGCTTATTCAGTTGGGGGCTTAATAAGTTGGGGGCATTATAAGTTGGGGACTTTATAAGTTGGGGGCTTTATAAGTTGGGGGCTTTATAAGTTGGGGGCTTTATAAGTTGGGGGCTTTATAAGTTGGGGGCTTTATAAGGTGGGGGCTTTATAAGGTGGGGGCTTTATAAGGTGGGGGCTTTATTAGTTATTAGTGGGGGCTTTAGTTATTAGTGGGGGCTTTATTAGTTATTAGTGGGGGCTTTATTAGTTATTAGTGGGGGCTTTATTAGTTATTATTTGGGACTTTATTAGTTGGTCTTTTTTTTCATTTTTCTTTTTTTTCCTCGGGTCTATTTCAGTGCTTCTGGCGTGCACGTCTACCTCAGTGCTTCTGGCGTGCACGTCTACCTCAGTGCTTCTGGCGTGCACGTCTACCTGTTGTACATTATCTAGCGTCCACGTCTACCAGAGTTTCCGGCGTCCACGTCTACCTTCCTAGTAATGTACAGGTCTAAATCTATTATAATTTTACATTTTTTAGGATTAGATGTTTATGTTTTTAGGGGGTTTTTTTTAACATCTGTTACATTTACAATTACTTTTACATTTTTGTTTATTAATTGGGGCTTAATTAGTTGGGGGCTTAATTAGTTGGGGGCTTAATTAGTTGGGGGCTTAATTAGGGGGTGCTTAATCAGTTGGGGGCTTAATCAGTTGGGGGCTTAATCAGTTGGGGGCTTAATCAGTTGGATGCTTATTTAGTTGGTTGGGGGCTTATTCAGTTGGGGGCTGAATAAGTTGGGGGCTGAATAAGTTGGGGGCTGAATAAGTTGGGGGCTGAATAAGTTGGGGGCTGAATAAGTTGGGGGCTGAATAAGTTGGGGGCTGAATAAGTTGGGGGCTGAATAAGTTGGGGGCTGAATAAGTTGGGGGCTGAATAAGTTGGGGGCTGAATAAGTTGGGGGCTGAATAAGTTGGGGGCTGAATAAGTTGGGGGCTGAATAAGTTGGGGGCTGAATAAGTTGGGGGCTGAATAAGTTGGGGGCTGAATAAGTTGGGGGCTTAAGTTATTAGTGGGGGCTTTATTAGTTATTAGTGGGGGCTTTATTAGTGGGGGCTTTATTAGTTATTAGTGGGGGCTTTATTAGTGGGGGCTTTATTAGTTATTATTTGGGACTTTATTAGTTGGTCTTTTTTTTCATTTTTCTTTTTTTCCACTGGTCTATTTCAGTGCTTCTGGCGTGCACGTCTACCTCAGTGCATCTGGCGTGCACGTCTACCTCAGTGCTTCTGGCGTGCACGTCTACCTCAGTGCTTCTGGCGTGCACGTCTACCTCAGTGCTTCTGGCGTGCACGTCTACCTTAGTACATCTGGCGTGCACGTCTTCCTGTAATACATTATCTAGCGTCCACGTCTACCGGAGATTCCGGCGTCCACGTCTACCTTCCTAGTAATGTACAGGTCTAAATCTATTATAATTTTACATTTTTTTAGGATTAGATGTTAATGTTTTTAGGGTTTTTTTTTTAACTTCTGTTACTATTACAATTACTTTTACATTTTTGTTTATTAATTGGGGCTTAATTAGAAGGGGCTTTATAATAGTTGGGGCTTAATAAGTTGGGGCTTAAAAAGTTGGGGCTTAATTAGTTGGGGGCTTAATTAGTTGGGGGCTTAATTAGTTGGGGGCTTAATTAGTTGGGGGCTTAATCAGTTGGGGCTTAATCAGTTGGGGCTTAATCAGTTGGGGGCTTAATCTGTTGGGGGATTATTTAGTTGGTTGGGGGCATATTTAGTTGGGGGCTCATTTAGTTGGGGGCTCATTTAGTTGGGGGCTTATTTAGTTGGGGGCTTATTCAGTTGGGGGCTTATTCAGTTGGGGGCTTATTCAGTTGGGGGCTTATTCAGTTGGGGGCTTTATAAGTTGGGGGCTTTATAAGGTGGGGGCTTTATAAGGTGGGGGCTTTATAAGGTGGGGGCTTTATAAGGTGGGGGCTTTATAAGGTGGGGGCTTTATAAGGTGGGGGCTTTATTAGTGGGGGCTTTATTAGTGGGGGATTTATTAGTGGGGGCTTTATTAGTGGGGGATTTATTAGTGGGGGCTTTATTAGTGGGGGATTTATTAGTGGGGGCTTTAATAGTTATTATTTGGGACTTTATTAGTTGGTTTTTTTTTTCATTTTTCTTTTTTTTCCACTGGTCTATTTCAGTGCTTCTGGCGTGCACGTCTACCTCAGTGCTTATTTAGTTGGGGGCTTATTTAGTTGGGGGCTTAATAAGTTGGGGGCTTAATAAGTTGGGGGCTTAATAAGTTGGGGGCTTAATAAGTTGGGGGCTTAATAAGTTGGGGGCTTAATAAGTTGGGGGCTTAATAAGTTGGGGGCTTAATAAGTTGGGGGCTTTA
The DNA here is from genome assembly GCF_013368605.1 of Nyctibius grandis. NCBI lineage: Eukaryota > Metazoa > Chordata > Aves > Nyctibiiformes > Nyctibiidae > Nyctibius > Nyctibius grandis. Next base: position 125,237 of record NW_027167603.1, read on the forward strand.
TTAGTTATTAGTGGGGGCTTTATTAGTTATTAGTGGGGGCTTTATTAGTTATTAGTGGGGGCTTTATTAGTTATTAGTGGGGGCTTTATTAGTGGGGGCTTTATTAGTTATTATTTGGGACTTTATTAGTTGGTCTTTTTTTTTCATTTTTCTTTTTTTTCCACTGGTCTATTTCAGTGCTTCGGGCGTGCACGTCTACCTCAGTGCTTATTTAGTTGGGGGCTTATTTAGTTGGGGGCTTATTCAGTTGGAGGCTTAGTAAGTTGGGGGCTTAATAAGTTGGGGGCTTAATAAGTTGGGGGCTTATTTAGTTGGGGGCTTATTTAGTTGGGGGCTTATTTAGTTGGGGGCTTAATAAGTTGGGGGCTTAATAAGTTGGGGGCTTAATAAGTTGGGGGCGTTATAAGTTGGGGGCGTTATAAGTTGGGGGCGTTATAAGTTGGGGGCGTTATAAGGTGGGGGCGTTATAAGGTGGGGGCGTTATAAGGTGGGGGCGTTATAAGGTGGGGGCGTTATAAGGTGGGGGCGTTATAAGGTGGGGGCTTTATAAGGTGGGGGCTTTATAAGGTGGGGGCTTTATAAGGTGGGGGCTTTATAAGGTGGGGGCTTTATTAGTTATTAGTGGGGGCTTTATTAGTTATTAGTGGGGGCTTTATTAGTTATTAGTGGGGGCTTTATTAGTTATTAGTGGGGGCTTTATTAGTTATTAGTGGGGGCTTTATTAGTTATTATTTGGGACTTTATTAGTTGGTCTTTTTTTTCATTTTTCTTTTTTTTCCACGGGTCTATTTCAGTGCTTCTGGCGTGCACGTCTACCTCAGTGCTTCTGGCGTGCACGTCTACCTCAGTGCTTCTGGCGTGCACGTCTACCTGTTGTACATTATCTAGCGTCCACGTCTACCAGAGTTTCCGGCGTCCACGTCTACCTTCCTAGTAATGTACAGGTCTAAATCTATTATAATTTTACATTTTTTTAGGATTAGATGTTTATGTTTTTAGGGGTTTTTTTTAACATCTGTTACATTTACAATTACTTTTACATTTTTGTTTATTAATTGGGGCTTAATTAGTTGGGGGCTTAATTAGTTGGGGGCTTAATTAGTTGGGGGCTTAATTAGGGGGTGCTTAATCAGTTGGGGGCTTAATCAGTTGGGGGCTTAATCAGTTGGGGGCTTAATCAGTTGGATGCTTATTTAGTTGGTTGGGGGCTTATTCAGTTGGGGGCTTATTCAGTTGGGGGCTTATTTAGTTGGGGGCTTATTTAGTTGGGGGCTTATTTAGTTGGGGGCTTATTTAGTTGGGGGCTGAATAAGTTGGGGGCTGAATAAGTTGGGGGCTGAATAAGTTGGGGGCTGAATAAGTTGGGGGCTTAAGTTGGGGGCTTAATAAGTTGGGGGCTTAATAAGTTGGGGGCTTAATAAGTTGGGGGCTTAATAAGTTGGGGGCTTAATAAGTTGGGGGCTTCTATTAGCTGGGGCTTCATAAGTTGGGGGCTTTATTAGTTGGGGGCTTTATTAGTTGGGGGCTTTATTAGTTGGGGGCTTTATTAGTTGGGGGCTTTATTAGTTGGGGGCTTCATTAGTTATTACGGGGCTTCATTAGTTATTACGGGGCTTCATTAGTTATTACGGGGCTTCATTAGTTACTACGGGGCTTCATTAGTTATTAGTGGGGGCTTTATTAGTTATTAGTGGGGGCTTTTTTAGTGGGGGCTTTATTAGTTATTAGTGGGGGCTTTATTACTTGGTCTTTTTTTTCATTTTTCTTTTTTTTCCACTGGTCTATTTCAGTGCTTCTGGCGTGCACGTCTACCTCAGTTGTTCTGGCGTGCACGTCTACCTCAGTACTTCTGGCGTGCACGTCTACCTCAGTAGTTCTGGCGTGCACGTCTACCTCAGTGCATCTGGCGTGCACATCTACCTTAGTGCTTCTGGCGTTCACGTCTACCTCAGTGCTTCTGGCGTGCACGTTTACCTCAGTGCTTCTGGCGTGCACGTCTACCTCAGTGCCTCTGGCGTGCACGTCTACCTCAGTGCTTCTGGCGTGCACGTCTACCTTAGTACATCTGGCGTGCACGTCTACCTTAGTACTTCTGGCGTGCACGTCTAACTGTAATACATTATCTAGCGTCCACGTCTACCAGAGATTCCGGCGTCCACGTCTACCTTCCTAGTAATTTACAGGTCTAAATCTATTATAATTTTACATTTTTTTAGGATTAGATGTTAATGTTTTTAGGATTTTTTTTTTAACTTCTGTTACTATTACAATTACTTTTACATTTTTGTTTATTAATTGGGGCTTAATTAGAAGGGGCTTTATATTAGTTGGGGCTTAATAAGTTGGTGCTTAATAAGTTGGGGCTTAATTAGTTGGGGGCTTAATTAGTTGGGGGCTTAATTAGTTGGGGGCTTAATTAGTTGGGGGCTTAATTAGTTGGGGGCTTAATTAGTTGGGGGCTTAATCAGTTGGGGGCTTAATCAGTTGGGGGCTTAATCAGTTGGGGGCTTAATCAGTTGGGGGCTTATTTAGTTGGGGGCTTATTTAGTTGGGGGCTTATTCAGTTGGGGGCTTATTCAGTTGGGGGCTTATTCAGTTGGGGGCTTATTCAGTTGGGGGCTTATTTAGTTGGGGGCTTATTTAGTTGGGGGCTTATTTAGTTGGGGGCTTAATAAGTTGGGGGCTTAATAAGTTGGGGGCTTAATAAGTTGGGGGCTTAATAAGTTGGGGGCTTAATAAGTTATTGTTGGGGGCTTAATAAGTTATTGTTGGGGGCTTAATAAGTTATTGTTGGGGGCTTAATAAGTTATTGTTGGGGGCTTAATAAGTTATTGTTGGGGGCTTTATAAGTTATTGTTGGGGGCTTTATAAGTTATTGTTGGGGGCTTTATTAGTTATTGTTGGGGGCTTTATTAGTTATTGTTGGGGGCTTTATTAGTGGGGGCTTTATTAGTTATTATTTGGGACTTTATTAGTTGGTCTTTTTTTTCATTTTTCTTTTTTTTCCACTGGTCTATTTCAGTGCTTCTGGCGTGCACGTCTACCTCAGTTGTTCTGGCGTGCACGTCTACCTCAGTGCTTCTGGCGTGCACGTCTACCTCAGTGCTTCTGGCGTGCACGTCTACCTTAGTGCTTCTGGCGTGCACGTCTACCTCAGTGCTTCTGGCGTGCACGTCTACCTCAGTGCTTCTGGCGTGCACGTCTACCTCAGTGCTTCTGGCGTGCACGTCTACCTCAGTGCTTCTGGCGTGCACGTCTACCTCAGTGCTTCTGGCGTGCACGTCTACCTGTAATACATTATCTAGCGTCCACGTCTACCAGAGATTCCGGCGTCCACGTCTACCTTCCTAGTAATGTACAGGTCTAAATCTATTATAATTTTACATTTTTTTAGGATTAGATGTTAATGTTTTTAGGGTTTTTTTTTTAACTTCTGTTACATTTACAATTACTTTTACATTTTTGTTTATTAATTGGGGCTTAATTAGAAGGGGCTTTATATTAGTTGGGGCTTAAAAAGTTGGGGCTTAATAAGTTGGGGGCTTAATAAGTTGGGGGCTTAATAAGTTGGGGGCTTAATAAGTTGGGGCTTAATCAGTTGGGGGCTTAATCAGTTGGGGGCTTAATCAGTTGGGGGCTTAATCAGTTGGGGGCTTAATCTGTTGGGGGCTTATTTAGTTGGTTGGGGGCTTATTTAGTTGGTTGGGGGCTTATTTAGTTGGTTGGGGGCTTATTTAGTTGGGGGCTTATTTAGTTGGGGGCTTATTTAGTTGGGGGCTTATTTAGTTGGGGGCTTATTCAGTTGGGGGCTTATTTAGTTGGGGGCTTATTCAGTTGGGGGCTTATTCAGTTGGGGGCTTATTTAGTTGGGGGCTTATTTAGTTGGGGGCTTAATAAGTTGGGGGCTTAATAAGTTGGGGGCTTAATAAGTTGGGGGCTTAATAAGTTGGGGGATTAATAATTTGGGGGCTTTATAATTTGGGGGCTTTATAATTTGGGGGCTTTATAATTTGGGGGCTTAATAAGTTGGGGGCTTTATTAGTTATTAGTGGGGGCTTTATTAGTTATTAGTGGGGGCTTTATTAGTGGGGGCTTTATTAGTTATTATTTGGGACTTTATTAGTTGGTCTTTTTTTTCATTTTTCTTTTTTTTCCACTGGTCTATTTCAGTGCTTCTGGCGTGCACGTCTATCTCAGTGCTTCTGGCGTGCACGTCTACCTCAGTGCTTCTGGCGTGCACGTCTACCTCAGTTCTTCTGGCGTGCACGTCTACCTCAGTGCTTCTGGCGTGCACGTCTACCTCAGTGCTTCTGGCGTGCACGTCTACCTCAGTACATCTGGCGTGCACGTCTACCTCAGTGCTTCTGGCGTGCACGTCTACCTGTAATACATTATCTAGCGTCCACGTCTACCAGAGATTCCGGCGTCCACGTCTACTTTCCTAGTAATGTACAGGTCTAAATCTATTATAATTTTACATTTTTTTAGGATTAGATGTTAATGTTTTTAGGGTTTTTTTTTTTAACTTCTGTTACATTTACAATTACTTTTACATTTTTGTTTATTAATTGGGGCTTAATTAGAAGGGGCTTTATATTAGTTGGGGCTTAATAAGTTGGGGCTTAATTAGTTGGGGGCTTAATAAGTTGGGGGCTTAATCAGTTGGGGGCTTAATCAGTTGGGGGCTTAATCAGTTGGGGGCTTAATCAGTTGGGGGCTTATTCGGTTGGGGGCTTATTTAGTTGGTTGGGGGCTTATTTAGTTGAGGGCTTATTTAGTTGGGGGCTTATTTAGTTGGGGGCTTATTTAGTTGGGGGCTTATTCAGTTGGGGGCTTATTCAGTTGGGGGCTTATTCAGTTGGGGGCTTATTCAGTTGGGGGCTTATTTAGTTGGGGGCTTATTTAGTTGGGGGCTTATTTAGTTGGGGGCTTATTTAGTTGGGGGCTTATTTAGTTGGGGGCTTATTTAGTTGGGGGCTTATTTAGTTGGGGGCTTATTTAGTTGGGGGCTTTATAATTTGGGGGCTTTATAATTTGGGGGCTTAATAAGTTGGGGGCTTTATAAGTTGGGGGCTTTATTAGTTATTAGTGGGGGCTTTATTAGTTATTAGTGGGGGCTTTATTAGTTATTAGTGGGGGCTTTATTAGTCGGGGCTTTATTAGTTATTATTTGGGACTTTATTAGTTGGTCTTTTTTTTCATTTTTCTTTTTTTTCCACTGGTCTATTTCAGTGCTTCTGGCGTGCACGTCTACCTCAGTGCTTCTGGCGTGCACGTCTACCGCAGTGCTTCTGGCGTGCACGTCTACCTGTAGTACATTATCTAGCGTCCACGTCTACCAGAGTTTCCGGCGTCCACGTCTACCTTCCTAGTAATGTACAGGTCTAAATCTATTATAATTTTACATTTTTTTAGGATTAGATGTTAATGTTCTTAGGGGTTTTTTTTTAACATCTGTTACATTTACAATTACTTTTACATTTTTGTTTATTAATTGGGGCTTAATTAGAAGGGGCTTTATATTAGTTGGGGCTTAATTAGTTGGGGGCTTAATTAGTTGGGGGCTTAATTAGTTGGGGGCTTAATTAGTTGGGGGCTTAATTAGTTGGGGGCTTAATTAGTTGGGGGCTTAATTAGTTGGGGGCTTAATTAGTTGGGGGCTTAATTAGTTGGGGGCTTATTTAGTTGGTTGGGGGCTTATTCAGTTGGGGGCTTATTTAGTTGGGGGCTTATTTAGTTGGGGGCTTATTTAGTTGGGGGCTTATTTAGTTGGGGGCTTATTTAGTTGGGGGCTTATTTAGTTGGGGGCTTATTTAGTTGGGGGCTTATTTAGTTGGGGGCTTATTTAGTTGGGGGCTTTATAATTTGGGGGCTTAATAAGTTGGGGGCTTAATAAGTTGGGGGCTTTATAAGTTGGGGGCTTTATTAGTTATTAGTGGGGGCTTTATTAGTTATTAGTGGGGGCTTTATTAGTGGGGGCTTTATTAGTTATTATTTGGGACTTTATTAGTTGGTCTTTTTTTTCATTTTTCTTTTTTTTCCACTGGTCTATTTCAGTGCTTCTGGCGTGCACGTCTACCTCTGTGCTTCTGGCGTGCACGTCTACCTCTGTGCTTCTGGCGTGCACGTCTACCTGTAGTACATTATCTAGCGTCCACGTCTACCAGAGTTTCCGGCGTCCACGTCTACCTTCCTAGTAATGTACAGGTCTAAATCTATTATAATTTTACATTTTTTTAGGATTAGATGTTAATGTTTTTAGGGGTTTTTTTTTAACTTCTGTTACATTTACAATTACTTTTACATTTTTGTTTATTAATTGGGGCTTAATTAGAAGGGGCTTTATATTAGTTGGGGCTTAATAAGTTGGTGCTTAATAAGTTGGGGGCTTAATTAGTTGGGGGCTTAATTAGTTGGGGGCTTAATTAGTTGGGGGCTTAATTAGTTGGGGGCTTAATTAGTTGGGGGCTTAATCAGTTGGGGGCTTAATCAGTTGGATGCTTATTTAGTTGGTTGGGGGCTTATTCAGTTGGGGGCTTATTCAGTTGGGGGCTTATTTAGTTGGGGGCTTAATAAGATGGGGGCTTAATAAGATGGGGGATTATAAGTTGGGGGCTTTATGAGTTGGGGGCTTTATGAGTTGGGGGCTTTATGAGTTGGGGGCTTTATGAGTTGGGGGATTTATGAGTTGGGGGATTTATAAGTGGGGGCTTTATAAGTTGGGGGCTTTATAAGTTGGGGGCTTTATAAGTTGGGGGCTTTATAAGTTGGGGGCTTTATAAGTTGGGGGCTTTATAAGTTGGGGGCTTCTATTAGCTGGGGCTTAATAAGTTGGGGGCTTAATAAGTTGGGGGCTTAATAAGTTGGGGGCTTAATAAGTTGGGGGCTTCTATTAGCTGGGGCTTTATAAGTTGGGGCTTTATAAGTTGGGGGCTTTATAAGTTGGGGGCTTTATAAGTTGGGGGCTTTATAAGTTGGGGGCTTTATAAGTTGGGGGCTTTATAAGTTGGGGGCTTTATAAGTTATTAGTTGGGGGCTTTATAAGTTATTAGTTGGGGGCTTTATTAGTTATTAGTTGGGGGCTTTATTAGTTATTATTGGGGGGTTCATTAGTTATTAGTTGGGGGGTTCATTAGTTATTAGTGGGGGCTTTATTAGTTATTAGTGGGGGCTTTTTTAGTGGGGGCTTTATTAGTTATTAGTGGGGGCTTTATTAGTTGGTCTTTTTTTTCATTTTTCTTTTTTTTCCACTGGTCTATTTCAGTGCTTCTGGCGTGCACGTCTACCTCAGTACTTCTGGCGTGCACGTCTACCTCAATACTTCTGGCGTGCACGTCTACCTGAAGTACATTATCTAGCGTCCACGTCTACCTTCCTAGTAATGTACAGGTCTAAATCTATTATAATTTTACATTTTTTTAGGATTAGATGTTAATGTTTTTAGGGTTTTTTTTTTAACTTCTGTTACATTTACAATTACTTTTACATTTTTGTTTATTAATTGGGGCTTAATTAGAAGGGGCTTTATATTAGTTGGGGGCTTAATTAGTTGGGGGCTTAATTAGTTGGGGGCTTAATTAGTTGGGGGCTTAATTAGTTGGGGGCTTAATCACTTGGGGGCTTATTTAGTTGGGGGCTTAATAAGTTGGGGGCTTAATCAGTTGGGGGCTTTATAAGTTGGGGGCTTTATAAGTTGGGGGCTTTATAAGTTGGGGGCTTTATAAGTTGGGGGCTTTATAAGTTGGGGGCTTTATAAGTTGGGGGCTTTATAAGTTGGGGGCTTTATAAGTTGGGGGCTTTATAAGTTGGGGGCTTTATAAGTTGGGGGCTTTAGAAGTTGGGGGCTTTAGAAGTTGGGGGCTTTAGAAGTTGGGGGCTTTAGAAGTTGGGGGCTTTATAAGTTGGGGGCTTTATAAGTTGGGGGCTTTAGAAGTTGGGGGCTTTATTAGTTATTAGTGGGGGCTTTATTAGTTATTAGTTGGGGGGTTCATTAGTTATTAGTGGGGGCTTTATTAGTTATTAGTGGGGGCTTTTTTAGTGGGGGCTTTATTAGTTATTAGTGGGGGCTTTATTAGTTGGTCTTTTTTTTCATTTTTCTTCTTTTTCCACTGGTCTATTTCAGTGCTTCTGGCGTGCACGTCTACCTCAGTGCTTCTGGCGTGCACGTCTACCTCAGTGCTTCTGGCGTGCACGTCTACCTCAGTACTTCTGGCGTGCACGTCTACCTCAGTGCTTCTGGCGTGCACGTCTACCTGTAGTACATTATCTAGCGTCCACGTTACCTTCCTAGTAATGTACAGGTCTAAATCTATTATAATTTTACATTTTTTTAGGATTAGATGTTAATGTTTTTAGGGTTTTTTTTTTAACTTCTGTTACATTTACAATTACTTTTACATTTTTGTTTATTAATTGGGGCTTAATTAGAAGGGGCTTTATATTAGTTGGGGCTTAATAAGTTGGTGCTTAATAAGTTGGGGCTTAATTAGTTGGGGGCTTAATTAGTTGGGGGCTTAATTAGTTGGGGGCTTAATTAGTTAGGGCTTAATTAGTTGGGGGCTTAATTAGTGGGGGCTTAATCACTTGGGGGCTTATTTAGTTGGGGGCTTAATTAGTTGGGGGCTTAATTAGTTGGGGGCTTAATTAGTTGGGGGCTTAATTAGTTGGGGGCTTAATTAGTTGGGGGCTTAATTAGTTGGGGGCTTAATTAGTTGGGGGCTTAATTAGTTGGGGGCTTAATTAGTTGGGGGCTTAATCAGTTGGGGGCTTAATCAGTTGGATGCTTATTTAGTTGGTTGGGGGATTAATAAGTTGGGGGCTTAATTAGTTGGGGGCTTAATAAGTTGGGGGCTTAATCAGTTGGGGGCTTAATCAGTTGGGGGCTTAATCAGTTGGGGGCTTATTCGGTTGGGGGCTTATTTAGTTGGTTGGGGGCTTATTTAGTTGAGGGCTTATTTAATTGGGGGCTTATTTAGTTGGGGGCTTATTTAGTTGGGGGCTTATTTAGTTGGGGGCTTATTCAGTTGGGGGCTTATTCAGTTGGGGGCTTATTCAGTTGGGGGCTTATTCAGTTGGGGGCTTATTTAGTTGGGGGCTTATTTAGTTGGGGGCTTTATAAGTTGGGGGCTTTATTAGTTATTAGTGGGGGCTTTATTAGTTATTAGTGGGGGCTTTATTAGTTATTAGTGGGGGCTTTATTAGTCGGGGCTTTATTAGTTATTATTTGGGACTTTATTAGTTGGTCTTTTTTTTCATTTTTCTTTTTTTTCCACTGGTCTATTTCAGTGCTTCTGGCGTGCACGTCTACCTCAGTGCTTCTGGCGTGCACGTCTACCGCAGTGCTTCTGGCGTGCACGTCTACCTGTAGTACATTATCTAGCGTCCACGTCTACCAGAGTTTCCGGCGTCCACGTCTACCTTCCTAGTAATGTACAGTTCTAAATCTATTATAATTTTACATTTTTTTAGGATTAGATGTTAATGTTCTTAGGGGTTTTTTTTTAACATCTGTTACATTTACAATTACTTTTACATTTTTGTTTATTAATTGGGGCTTAATTAGAAGGGGCTTTATATTAGTTGGGGGCTTAATTAGTTGGGGGCTTAATTAGTTGGGGGCTTAATTAGTTGGGGGCTTAATTAGTTGGGGGCTTAATTAGTTGGGGGCTTAATTAGTTGGGGGCTTAATTAGTTGGGGGCTTAATTAGTTGGGGCTTAATTAGTTGGGGGCTTAATTAGTTGGGGGCTTAATTAGTTGGGGGCTTAATTAGTTGGGGGCTTAATTAGTTGGGGGCTTAATTAGTTGGGGGCTTAATTAGTTGGATGCTTATTTAGTTGGTTGGGGGCTTATTTAGTTGGGGCTTATTTAGTTGGGGGCTTATTTAGTTGGGGGCTTATTTAGTTGGGGGCTTATTTAGTTGGGGGCTTATTTAGTTGGGGGCTTATTTAGTTGGGGGCTTATTTAGTTGGGGGCTTATTTAGTTGGGGGCTTATTTAGTTGGGGGCTTTATAATTTGGGGGCTTTATAATTTGGGGGCTTTATAAGTTGGGGGCTTAATAAGTTGGGGGCTTTATAAGTTGGGGGCTTTATTAGTTATTAGTGGGGGCTTTATTAGTTATTAGTGGGGGCTTTATTAGTGGGGGCTTTATTAGTTATTATTTGGGACTTTATTAGTTGGTCTTTTTTTTCATTTTTCTTTTTTTTCCACTGGTCTATTTCAGTGCTTCTGGCGTGCACGTCTACCTCTGTGCTTCTGGCGTGCACGTCTACCTCTGTGCTTCTGGCGTGCACGTCTACCTGTAGTACATTATCTAGCGTCCACGTCTACCAGAGTTTCCGGCGTCCACGTCTACCTTCCTAGTAATGTACAGGTCTAAATCTATTATAATTTTACATTTTTTTAGGATTAGATGTTAATGTTTTTAGGGTTTTTTTTTTAACATCTGTTACATTTACAATTACTTTTACATTTTTGTTTATTAATTGGGGCTTAATTAGAAGGGGCTTTATATTAGTTGGGGCTTAATAAGTTGGTGCTTAATAAGTTGGGGGCTTAATTAGTTGGGGGCTTAATTAGTTGGGGGCTTAATTAGTTGGGGGCTTAATTAGTTGGGGGCTTAATTAGTTGGGGGCTTAATCAGTTGGGGGCTTAATCAGTTGGATGCTTATTTAGTTGGTTGGGGGCTTATTCAGTTGGGGGCTTATTTAGTTGGGGGCTTATTTAGTTGGGGGCTTATTTAGTTGGGGGCTTAATAAGATGGGGGCTTAATAAGATGGGGGATTATGAGTTGGGGGCTTTATGAGTTGGGGGCTTTATGAGTTGGGGGCTTTATGAGTTGGGGGCTTTATGAGTTGGGGGATTTATAAGTGGGGGCTTTATAAGTTGGGGGCTTTATAAGTTGGGGGCTTTATAAGTTGGGGGCTTTATAAGTTGGGGGCTTCTATTAGCTGGGGGCTTCTATTAGCTGGGGCTTAATAAGTTGGGGGCTTAATAAGTTGGGGGCTTAATAAGTTGGGGGCTTAATAAGTTGGGGGCTTCTATTAGCTGGGGCTTTATAAGTTGGGGGCTTTATAAGTTGGGGGCTTTATAAGTTGGGGGCTTTATAAGTTGGGGGCTTTATAAGTTGGGGGCTTTATAAGTTATTAGTTGGGGGCTTTATAAGTTATTAGTTGGGGGCTTTATTAGTTATTAGTTGGGGGCTTTATTAGTTATTATTGGGGGGTTCATTAGTTATTAGTTGGGGGGTTCATTAGTTATTATTTGGGGGGTTCATTAGTTATTAGTGGGGGCTTTATTAGTTATTAGTGGGGGCTTTTTTAGTGGGGGCTTTATTAGTTATTAGTGGGGGCTTTATTAGTTGGTCTTTTTTTTCATTTTTCTTTTTTTTCCACTGGTCTATTTCAGTGCTTCTGGCGTGCACGTCTACCTCAGTTGTTCTGGCGTGCACGTCTACCTCAGTGCTTCTGGCGTGCACGTCTACCTGTAGTACATTATCTAGCGTCCACGTCTACCTTCCTAGTAATGTACAGGTCTAAATCTATTATAATTTTACATTTTTTTAGGATTAGATGTTAATGTTTTTAGGGTTTTTTTTTTAACTTCTGTTACATTTACAATTACTTTTACATTTTTGTTTATTAATTGGGGCTTAATTAGAAGGGGCTTTATATTAGTTGGGGGCTTAATTAGTTGGGGGCTTAATTAGTTGGGGGCTTAATTAGTTGGGGGCTTAATCACTTGGGGGCTTATTTAGTTGGGGGCTTAATAAGTTGGGGGCTTAATAAGTTGGGGGCTTAATAAGTTGGGGGCTTAATCAGTTGGGGGCTTAATAAGTTGGGGGCTTTATAAGTTGGGGGCTTTATAAGTTGGGGGCTTTATAAGTTGGGGGCTTTAGTAGTTGGGGCCTTTAGTAGTTGGGGCCTTTAGTAGTTGGGGCCTTTAGTAGTTGGGGGCTTTAGTAGTTGGGGGCTTTATTAGTTGGGGGCTTTATTAGTTGGGGGCTTTATTAGTTGGGGGCTTTAGTAGTTGGGGGCTTTAGAAGTTGGGGGCTTTAGAAGTTGGGGGCTTTAGAAGTTGGGGGCTTTATTAGTTATTAGTGGGGGCTTTATTAGTTATTAGTTGGGGGGTTCATTAGTTATTAGTGGGGGCTTTATTAGTTATTAGTGGGGGCTTTTTTAGTGGGGGCTTTATTAGTTATTAGTGGGGGCTTTATTAGTTGGTCTTTTTTTTCATTTTTCTTTTTTTTCCACTGGTCTATTTCAGTGCTTCTGGCGTGCACGTCTACCTCAGTGCTTCTGGCGTGCACGTCTACCTCAGTGCTTCTGGCGTGCACGTCTACCTCAGTACTTCTGGCGTGCACGTCTACCTCAGTGCTTCTGGCGTGCACGTCTACCTGTAGTACATTATCTAGCGTCCACGTTACCTTCCTAGTAATGTACAGGTCTAAATCTATTATAATTTTACATTTTTTTAGGATTAGATGTTAATGTTTTTAGGGTTTTTTTTTAACTTCTGTTACATTTACAATTACTTTTACATTTTTGTTTATTAATTGGGGCTTAATTAGAAGGGGCTTTATATTAGTTGGGGCTTAATAAGTTGGTGCTTAATAAGTTGGGGCTTAATTAGTTGGGGGCTTAATTAGTTGGGGGCTTAATTAGTTGGGGGCTTAATTAGTTAGGGCTTAATTAGTTGGGGGCTTAATTAGTGGGGGCTTAATCACTTGGGGGCTTATTTAGTTGGGGGCTTAATTAGTTGGGGGCTTAATTAGTTGGGGGCTTAATTAGTTGGGGGCTTAATCAGTTGGGGGCTTAATCGGTTGGGGGCTTAATCGGTTGGGGGCTTAATCAGTTGGATGCTTATTTAGTTGGTTGGGGGCTTATTAAGTTGGGGGCTTATTTAGTTGGGGGCTTATTTAGTTGGGGGCTTATTTAGTTGGGGGCTTATTTAATTGGGGGCTTAATAAGATGGGGGATTATAAGTTGGGGGCTTTATGAGTTGGGGGCTTTATGAGTTGGGGGCTTTATGAGTTGGGGGCTTTATAAGTGGGGGCTTTATAAGTGGGGGCTTTATAAGTTGGGGGCTTTATAAGTTGGGGGCTTTATAAGTTGGGGGCTTTATAAGTTGGGGGCTTTATAAGTTGGGGGCTTTATAAGTTGGGGGCTTCTATTAGCTGCGGGTTTATTAGTTGGGGGCTTAATAAGTTGGGGGCTTAATAAGTTGGGGGCTTTATAAGTTGGGGGCTTTATAAGTTGGGGGCTTTATAAGTTGGGGGCTTTATAAGTTGGGGGCTTTATAAGTTGGGGGCTTTATAAGTTGGGGGCTTTATAAGTTGGGGGCTTTAGAAGTTGGGGGCTTTAGAAGTTGGGGGCTTTATAAGTTGGGGGCTTTATAAGTTGGGGGCTTTATAAGTTGGGGGCTTTATAAGTTATTAGTTGGGGGCTTTATAAGTTATTATTGGGGGGTTCATTAGTTATTAGTTGGGGGGTTCATTAGTTATTAGTGGGGGCTTTATTAGTTATTAGTGGGGGCTTTTTTAGTGGGGGCTTTATTAGTTATTAGTGGGGGCTTTATTAGTTGGTCTTTTTTTTCATTTTTCTTCTTTTTCCACTGGTCTATTTCAGTGCTTCTGGCGTGCACGTCTACCTCAGTGCCTCTGGCGTGCACGTCTACCTCAGTGCTTCTGGCGTGCACGTCTACCTCAGTACTTCTGGCGTGCACGTCTACCTCAGTGCTTCTGGCGTGCACGTCTACCTGTAGTACATTATCTAGCGTCCACGTTACCTTCCTAGTAATGTACAGGTCTAAATCTATTATAATTTTACATTTTTTTAGGATTAGATGTTAATGTTTTTAGGGTTTTTTTTTTAACTTCTGTTACATTTACAATTACTTTTACATTTTTGTTTATTAATTGGGGCTTAATTAGAAGGGGCATTATATTAGTTGGGGCTTAATAAGTTGGTGCTTAATAAGTTGGGGCTTAATTAGTTGGGGGCTTAATTAGTTGGGGGCTTAATTAGTTGGGGGCTTTATAAGGTGGGGGCTTAATTAGTTGGGGGCTTAATTAGTGGGGGCTTAATCACTTGGGGGCTTATTTAGTTGGGGGCTTAATTAGTTGGGGGCTTAATTAGTTGGGGGCTTAATTAGTTGGGGGCTTAATTAGTTGGGGGCTTAATTAGTTGGATGCTTATTTAGTTGGTTGGGGGCTTATTCAGTTGGGGGCTTATTTAGTTGGGGGCTTATTTAGTTGGGGGCTTATTTAGTTGGGGGCTTATTTAGTTGGGGGCTTATTTAGTTGGGGGCTTATTTAGTTGGGGGCTTATTTAGTTGGGGGCTTATTTAGTTGGGGGCTTTATAATTTGGGGGCTTTATAATTTGGGGGCTTTATAATTTGGGGGCTTAATAAGTTGGGGGCTTTATAAGTTGGGGGCTTTATTAGTTATTAGTGGGGGCTTTATTAGTTATTAGTGGGGGCTTTATTAGTGGGGGCTTTATTAGTTATTATTTGGGACTTTATTAGTTGGTCTTTTTTTTCATTTTTCTTTTTTTTCCACTGGTCTATTTCAGTGCTTCTGGCGTGCACGTCTACCTCTGTGCTTCTGGCGTGCACGTCTACCTCTGTGCTTCTGGCGTGCACGTCTACCTGTAGTACATTATCTAGCGTCCACGTCTACCAGAGTTTCCGGCGTCCACGTCTACCTTCCTAGTAATGTACAGGTCTAAATCTATTATAATTTTACATTTTTTTAGGATTAGATGTTAATGTTTTTAGGGTTTTTTTTTAACATCTGTTACATTTACAATTACTTTTACATTTTTGTTTATTAATTGGGGCTTAATTAGAAGGGGCTTTATATTAGTTGGGGCTTAATAAGTTGGTGCTTAATAAGTTGGGGGCTTAATTAGTTGGGGGCTTAATTAGTTGGGGGCTTAATTAGTTGGGGGCTTAATTAGTTGGGGGCTTAATTAGTTGGGGGCTTAATTAGTTGGGGGCTTAATCAGTTGGGGGCTTAATCAGTTGGATGCTTATTTAGTTGGTTGGGGGCTTATTAAGTTGGGGGCTTATTCAGTTGGGGGCTTATTTAGTTGGGGGCTTATTTAGTTGGGGGCTTATTTAATTGGGGGCTTAATAAGATGGGGGCTTAATAAGATGGGGGATTATGAGTTGGGGGCTTTATGAGTTGGGGGCTTTATGAGTTGGGGGCTTTATGAGTTGGGGGCTTTATGAGTTGGGGGCTTTATGAGTTGGGGGATTTATAAGTGGGGGCTTTATAAGTTGGGGGCTTTATAAGTTGGGGGCTTTATAAGTTGGGGGCTTTATAAGTTGGGGGCTTTATAAGTTGGGGGCTTCTATTAGCTGGGGCTTAATAAGTTGGGGGCTTAATAAGTTGGGGGCTTAATAAGTTGGGGGCTTAATAAGTTGGGGGCTTCTATTAGCTGGGGCTTTATAAGTTGGGGGCTTTATAAGTTGGGGGCTTTATAAGTTGGGGGCTTTATAAGTTGGGGGCTTTATAAGTTGGGGGCTTTATAAGTTGGGGGCTTTATAAGTTGGGGGCTTTATAAGTTGGGGGCTTTATAAGTTATTAGTTGGGGGCTTTATAAGTTATTAGTTGGGGGCTTTATTAGTTATTATTGGGGGGGTTCATTAGTTATTAGTTGGGGGGTTCATTAGTTATTATTTGGGGGGTTCATTAGTTATTAGTGGGGGCTTTATTAGTTATTAGTGGGGGCTTTTTTAGTGGGGGCTTTATTAGTTATTAGTGGGGGCTTTATTAGTTGGTCTTTTTTTTCATTTTTCTTTTTTTTCCACTGGTCTATTTCAGTGCTTCTGGCGTGCACGTCTACCTCAGTTGTTCTGGCGTGCACGTCTACCTCAGTACTTCTGGCGTGCACGTCTACCTGAAGTACATTATCTAGCGTCCACGTCTACCTTCCTAGTAATGTACAGGTCTAAATCTATTATAATTTTACATTTTTTTAGGATTAGATGTTAATGTTTTTAGGGTTTTTTTTTTAACTTCTGTTACATTTACAATTACTTTTACATTTTTGTTTATTAATTGGGGCTTAATTAGAAGGGGCTTTATATTAGTTGGGGGCTTAATTAGTTGGGGGCTTAATTAGTTGGGGGCTTAATTAGTTGGGGGCTTAATTAGTTGGGGGCTTAATTAGTTGGGGGCTTAATCACTTGGGGGCTTATTTAGTTGGGGGCTTAATAAGTTGGGGGCTTAATAAGTTGGGGGCTTAATCAGTTGGGGGCTTAATAAGTTGGGGGCTTTATAAGTTGGGGGCTTTATAAGTTGGGGGCTTTAGAAGTTGGGGGCTTTAGAAGTTGGGGGCTTTAGAAGTTGGGGGCTTTAGAAGTTGGGGGCTTTAGAAGTTGGGGGCTTTAGAAGTTGGGGGCTTTAGAAGTTGGGGGCTTTAGAAGTTGGGGGCTTTATTAGTTATTAGTGGGGGCTTTATTAGTTATTAGTGGGGGCTTTATTAGTTATTAGTTGGGGGGTTCATTAGTTATTAGTGGGGGCTTTATTAGTTATTAGTGGGGGCTTTTTTAGTGGGGCTTTATTAGTTATTAGTGGGGGCTTTATTAGTTGGTCTTTTTTTCATTTTTCTTTTTTTTCCACTGGTCTATTTCAGTGCTTCTGGCGTGCACGTCTACCTCAGTGCTTCTGGCGTGCACGTCTACCTCAGTGCTTCTGGCGTGCACGTCTACCTCAGTACTTCTGGCGTGCACGTCTACCTCAGTGCTTCTGGCGTGCACGTCTACCTGTAGTACATTATCTAGCGTCCACGTTACCTTCCTAGTAATGTACAGGTCTAAATCTATTATAATTTTACATTTTTTTAGGATTAGATGTTAATGTTTTTAGGGTTTTTTTTTTAACTTCTGTTACATTTACAATTACTTTTACATTTTTGTTTATTAATTGGGGCTTAATTAGAAGGGGCTTTATATTAGTTGGGGCTTAATAAGTTGGTGCTTAATAAGTTGGGGCTTAATTAGTTGGGGGCTTAATTAGTTGGGGGCTTAATTAGTTGGGGGCTTAATTAGTTAGGGCTTAATTAGTTGGGGGCTTAATTAGTGGGGGCTTAATCACTTGGGGGCTTATTTAGTTGGGGGCTTATTTAGTTGGGGGCTTAATTAGTTGGGGGCTTAATTAGTTGGGGGCTTAATTAGTTGGGGGCTTAATTAGTTGGGGGCTTAATTAGTTGGGGGCTTAATTAGTTGGGGGCTTAATTAGTTGGGGGCTTAATCGGTTGGGGGCTTAATCAGTTGGATGCTTATTTAGTTGGTTGGGGGCTTATTCAGTTGGGGGCTTATTTAGTTGGGGGCTTATTTAGTTGGGGGCTTATTTAGTTGGGGGCTTATTTAATTGGGGGCTTAATAAGATGGGGGCTTAATAAGATGGGGGATTATAAGTTGGGGGCTTTATGAGTTGGGGGCTTTATGAGTTGGGGGCTTTATGAGTTGGGGGCTTTATAAGTGGGGGCTTTATAAGTGGGGGCTTTATAAGTTGGGGGCTTTATAAGTTGGGGGCTTTATAAGTTGGGGGCTTTATAAGTTGGGGGCTTTATAAGTTGGGGGCTTTATAAGTTGGGGGCTTTATAAGTTGGGGGCTTCTATTAGCTGGGGCTTAATAAGTTGGGGGCTTAATAAGTTGGGGGCTTAATAAGTTGGGGGCTTCTATTAGCTGGGGCTTTATAAGTTGGGGGCTTTATAAGTTGGGGGCTTTATAAGTTGGGGGCTTTATAAGTTGGGGGCTTTATAAGTTGGGGGCTTTATAAGTTGGGGGCTTTATAAGTTGGGGGCTTTATAAGTTGGGGGCTTTATAAGTTGGGGGCTTTATAAGTTGGGGGCTTTATAAGTTGGGGGCTTTATAAGTTGGGGGCTTTATAAGTTATTAGTTGGGGGCTTTATAAGTTATTAGTTGGGGGCTTTATTAGTTATTATTGGGGGGTTCATTAGTTATTAGTTGGGGGGTTCATTAGTTATTAGTGGGGGCTTTATTAGTTATTAGTGGGGGCTTTATTAGTTATTAGTGGGGGCTTTTTTAGTGGGGGCTTTATTAGTTATTAGTGGGGGCTTTATTAGTTGGTCTTTTTTTTCATTTTTCTTCTTTTTCCACTGGTCTATTTCAGTGCTTCTGGCGTGCACGTCTACCTCAGTGCTTCTGGCGTGCACGTCTACCTCAGTGCTTCTGGCGTGCACGTCTACCTCAGTACTTCTGGCGTGCACGTCTACCTCAGTGCTTCTGGCGTGCACGTCTACCTGTAGTACATTATCTAGCGTCCACGTTACCTTCCTAGTAATGTACAGGTCTAAATCTATTATAATTTTACATTTTTTTAGGATTAGATGTTAATGTTTTTAGGGTTTTTTTTTTAACTTCTGTTACATTTACAATTACTTTTACATTTTTGTTTATTAATTGGGGCTTAATTAGAAGGGGCATTATATTAGTTGGGGCTTAATAAGTTGGTGCTTAATAAGTTGGGGCTTAATTAGTTGGGGGCTTAATTAGTTGGGGGCTTAATTAGTTGGGGGCTTAATTAGTTAGGGCTTAATTAGTTGGGGGCTTAATTAGTGGGGGCTTAATCACTTGGGGGCTTAATTAGTTGGGGGCTTAATTAGTTGGGGGCTTAATTAGTTGGGGGCTTAATTAGTTGGGGGCTTAATTAGTTGGGGGCTTAATTAGTTGGGGGCTTAATCAGTTGGGGGCTTAATCAGTTGGGGGCTTAATCAGTTGGTGGCTTAATCAGTTGGATGCTTATTTAGTTGGTTGGGGGCTTATTCAGTTGGGGGCTTATTCAGTTGGGGGCTTATTCAGTTGGGGGCTTATTTAGTTGGGGGCTTATTTAGTTGGGGGCTTAATAAGATGGGGGCTTTATAAGTTGGGGGCTTTATAAGTTGGGGGCTTTATAAGTTGGGGGCTTTATGAGTTGGGGGCTTTATGAGTTGGGGGCTTTATGAGTTGGGGGCTTTATGAGTTGGGGGCTTTATGAGTTGGGGGCTTTATAAGTTGGGGGCTTCTATTAGCGGGGGCTTCTATTAGCTGGGGCTTTATAAGTTGGGGGCTTTATAAGTTGGGGGCTTAATAAGTTGGGGCTTAATAAGTTGGGGGCTTAATAAGTTGGGGCTTAATAAGTTGGGGGCTTAATCAGTTGGGGGCTTAATTAGTTGGGGCTTAATCAGTTGGGGGCTTAATCAGTTGGGGGCTTAATCAGTTGGGGGCTTAATCAGTTGGGGGCTTAATCAGTTGGGGGCTTATTCAGTTGGGGGCTTATTTAGTTGGTTGAGGGCTTATATAGTTGAGGGCTTATTTAGTTGGTTGGGGGCTTATATAGTTGGGGGCTTATTCAGTTGGGGGCTTATTCAGTTGGGGGCTTATTCAGTTGGGGGCTTATTCAGTTGGGGGCTTATTCAGTTGGGGGCTTATTCAGTTGGGGGCTTATTCAGTTGGGGGCTTATTCAGTTGGGGGCTTATTCAGTTGGGGGCTTATTCAGTTGGGGGCTTATTCAGTTGGGGGCTTATTCAGTTGGGGGCTTATTCAGTTGGGGGCTTATTCAGTTGGGGGCTTAATAAGTTGGGGGCTTTATAATTTGGGGGCTTTATTAGTTATTAGTGGGGGCTTTATTAGTTATTAGTGGGGGCTTTATTAGTGGGGGCTTTATTCGTTATTATTTGGGACTTTATTAGTTGGTCTTTTTTTTCATTTTTCTTTTTTTTCCACTGGTCTATTTCAGTGCTTCTGGCGTGCACGTCTACCTGTAGTACATTATCTAGCGTCCACGTCTACCAGAGTTTCCGGCGTCCACGTCTACCTTCCTAGTAATGTACAGGTCTAAATCTATTATAATTTTACATATTTTTAGGATTAGATGTTAATGTTTTTAGGGTTTTTTTTTTAACATCTGTTACATTTACAATTACTTTTACATTTTTGTTTATTAATTGGGGCTTAATTAGAAGGGGCTTTATATTAGTTGGGGCTTAATTAGTTGGGGGCTTAATTAGTTGGGGGCTTAATTAGTTGGGGGCTTAATTAGTTGGGGGCTTAATCAGTTGGGGGCTTATTTAGTTGGTTGGGGGCTTATTTAGTTGGGGGCTTAATAAGTTGGGGGCTTAATAAGTTGGGGGCTTAATAAGTTGGGGGCTTAATAAGTTGGGGGCTTTATGAGTTGGGGGCTTTATGAGTTGGAGGCTTTATGAGTTGGGGGCTTTATGAGTTGGGGGCTTTATAAGTTGGGGGCTTTATAAGTTGGGGGCTTTAGAAGTTGGGGGCTTCTATTAGCTGGGGCTTTAGAAGTTGGGGGCTTTAGAAGTTGGGGGCTTTAGAAGTTGGGGGCTTTAGAAGTTGGGGGCTTTATAAGTTGGGGGCTTTAGAAGTTGGGGGCTTTAGAAGTTGGGGGCTTTAGAAGTTGGGGGCTTTAGAAGTTGGGGGGCTTTAGAAGTTGGGGGCTTTAGATGTTGGGGGCTTTAGGTGTTGGGGGCTTTAGATGTTGGGGGCTTTATTAGTTATTAGTGGGGGCTTTATAAGTTGGGGGCTTTATTAGTTATTAGTGGGGGCTTTATTAGTGGGGGCTTTATTAGTTATTAGTGGGGGCTTTATTAGTGGGGGCTTTATTAGTGGGGGCTTTATTAGTTGGTCTTTTTTTTTCATTTTTCTTTTTTTTCCACTGGTCTATTTCAGTGCTTCTGGCGTACACGTCTACCTCAGTGCTTATTTAGTTGGGGGCTTATTTAGTTGGGGGCTTAATAAGTTGGGGGCTTAATAAGTTGGGGGCTTAATAAGTTGGGGGCTTTATTAGGTGGGGGCTTTATTAGGTGGGGACTTTATTAGGTGGGGGCTTTATTAGGTGGGGGCTTTATTAGGTGGGGGCTTTATTAGGTGGGGGCTTTATTAGGTGGGGGCTTTATTAGGTGGGGGCTTTATTAGGTGGGGGCTTTATTAGGTGGGGGCTTTATTAGTTATTAGTGGGGGCTTTATTAGTTATTAGTGGGGGCTTTATTAGTTATTAGTGGGGGCTTTATTAGTTATTAGTGGGGGCTTTATTAGTTATTAGTGGGGGCTTTATTAGTTATTAGTGGGGGCTTTTTTAGTGGGGGCTTTATTAGTTGGTCTTTTTTTTCATTTTTCTTTTTTTTCCACTGGTCTATTTCAGTGCTTCTGGTGTGCACGTCTACCTCAGTTGTTCTGGCGTGCACGTCTACCTCAGTACTTCTGGCGTGCACGTTACCTCAGTGTATCTGGCGTGCACGTCTACCTCAGTGTATCTGGCGTGCACGTCTACCTCAGTGCTTCTGGCGTGCACGTCTACCTCAGTGCTTCTGGCGTGCACGTCTACCTCAGTGCTTCTGGCGTGCACGTCTACCTCATTGCTTCTGGCGTACACGTCTACCATAGTACATCTGGCGTGCACGTCTACCTCAGTACTTCTACGTGCACGTCTAACTGTAATACATTATCTAGCGTCCACGTCTACCAGAGATTCCGGCGTCCACGTCTACCTTCCTAGTAATTTACAGGTCCTAATCTATTATAATTTTACATTTTTTTAGGATTAGATGTTAATGTTTTTAGGGTTTTTTTTTTAACTTCTGTTACATTTACAATTACTTTTACATTTTTGTTTATTAATTGGGGCTTAATTAGAAGGGGCTTTATATTAGTTGGGGCTTAATAAGTTGGTGCTTAATAAGTTGGGGCTTAAAAAGTTGGGGCTTAATTAGTTGGGGGCTTAATTAGTTGGGGGCTTAATTAGTTGGGGGCTTAATCAGTTGGGGGCTTAATCAGTTGGGGGCTTATTTAGTTGGTTGGGGGCTTATTCAGTTGGGGGCTTATTCAGTTGGGGGCTTATTCAGTTGGGGGCTTATTCAGTTGGGGGCTTATTCAGTTGGGGGCTTAATAAGTTGGGGGCTTAATAAGTTGGGGGCTTTATAAGTTATTGTTGGGGGCTTTATAAGTTATTGTTGGGGGCTTTATAAGTTATTGTTGGGGGCTTAATAAGTTATTGTTGGGGGCTTTATAAGTTATTGTTGGGGGCTTTATTAGTTATTGTTGGGGGCTTTATTAGTTATTGTTGGGGGCTTTATAAGTTGGGGGCTTTATTAGTTGGGGGCTTTATTAGTTATTTGTTGGGGGGTTCATTAGGTATTAGTTGGGGGGTTCATTAGTTATTAGTGGGGGCTTTATTAGTTATTAGTGGGGGCTTTTTTAGTGGGGGCTTTATTAGTTATTAGTGGGGGCTTTATTAGTTGGTCTTTTTTTTTCATTTTTCTTTTTTTTCCACTGGTCTATTTCAGTGCTTCTGGCGTGCACGTCTACCTCAGTGCTTCTGGCGTGCACGTCTACCTTAGTACTTCTGGCGTGCACGTCTACCTCAATGCTTCTGGCGTGCACGTCTACCTGTAGTACATTATCTAGCGTCCACGTCTACCTTCCTAGTAATGTACAGGTCTAAATCTATTATAATTTTACATTTTTTTAGGATTAGATGTTAATGTTTTTAGGGGTTTTTTTTTTTTGACTTCTGTTACATTTACAATTACTTTTACATTTTTGTTTATTAATTGGGGCTTAATTAGAAGGGGCTTTATATTAGTTGGGGGCTTAATTAGTTGGGGGCTTAAATAGTTGGGGGCTTAAATAGTTGGGGGCTTAATTAGTTGGGGGCTTAATTAGTTGGGGGCTTAATTAGTTGGGGGCTTAATTAGTTGGGGGCTTAATTAGTTAGGGCTTAATTAGTGGGGGCTTAATCACTTGGGGGCTTAATAAGTTGGGGGCTTAATAAGTTGGGGGCTTAATAAGTTGGGGGCTTAATAAGTTGGGGGCTTAATAAGTTGGGGGCTTAATAAGTTGGGGGCTTAATTAGTTGGGGGCTTATTTAGTTGGGGGCTTATTTAGTTGGGGGCTTATTTAGTTGGGGGCTTATTTAGTTGGGGGCTTATTTAGTTGGGGGCTTAATTAGTTGGGGGCTTAATTAGTTGGGGGCTTAATTAGTTGGGGGCTTAATTAGTTGGGGGCTTAATTAGTTGGGGGCTTAATTAGTTGGGGGCTTAATCAGTTGGGGGCTTAATCAGTTGGATGCTTATTTAGTTGGTTGGGGGCTTATTCAGTTGGGGGCTTATTCAGTTGGGGGCTTAATAAGTTGGGGGCTTTATGAGTTGGGGGCTTTATTAGTTGGGGGCTTTATGAGTTGGGGGCTTTATGAGTTGGGGGCTTTATAAGTTGGGGGCTTTATAAGTTGGGGGCTTCTATTAGCTGGGGGCTTTATAAGTTGGGGGCTTTATAAGTTGGGGACTTTATAAGATGGGGGCTTTATAAGTTGGGGGCTTTATAAGTTGGGGGCTTAATAAGTTGGGGGCTTAATAAGTTGGGGGCTTAATAAGTTGGGGGCTTAATAAGTTGGGGGCTTTATAAGTTGGGGGCTTTATAAGTTGGGGGCTTTATAAGTTGGGGGCTTTATAAGTTGGGGGCTTTATAAGTTGGGGGCTTTATAAGTTGGGGGCTTTATAAGTTGGGGGCTTTATTAGTTATTAGTTGGGGGCTTTATTAGTTATTAGTGGGGGCTTTATTAGTTATTAGTGGGGGCTTTATTAGTTGGTCTTTTTTTTCATTTTTTCTTTTTTTTCCACTGGTCTATTTCAGTGCTTCTGGCGTGCACGTCTACCTCAGTGCTTCTGGCGTGCACGTCTACCTCAGTGCTTCTGGCGTGCACGTCTACCTCAGTTGTTCTGGCGTGCACGTCTACCTCAGTACTTCTGGCGTGCACGTCTACCTCAGTGCTTCTGGCGTGCACGTCTACCTCTGTGCTTCTGGCGTGCACGTCTACCTGTAGTACATTATCTAGCGTCCACGTCTACCTTCCTAGTAATGTACAGGTCTAAATCTATTATAATTTTACATTTTTTTAGGACTAGATGTTAATGTTTTTAGGGTTTTTTTTTTAACTTCTGTTACATTTACAATTACTTTTACATTTTTGTTTATTAATTGGGGCTTAATTAGAAGGGGCTTTATATTAGTTGGGGCTTAATAAGTTGGTGCTTAATAAGTTGGGACTTAATTAGTTGGGGATTAATTAGTTGGGTGCTTAATTAGTTGGGGGCTTTATTAGTTAGGGCTTAATTAGTTGGGGGCTTAATCACTTGGGGGCTTAATCACTTGGGGGCTTAATCACTTGGGGGCTTATTTAGTTGGGGGATAATAAGTTGGGGGCTTAATAAGTTGGGGGCTTAATGAGTTGGGGGCTTAAGTTGGGGGCTTTATTAGTTGGGGGCTTTATTAGTTGGGGGCTTTATTAGTTGGGACCTTTATTAGTTGGGGGCTTTAGAAGTTGGGGGCTTTAGAAGTTGGGGGCTTTAGAAGTTGGGGGCTTTATTAGTTGGGGGCTTTATTAGTTGGGGGCTTTATTAGTTGGGGGCTTTATTAGTTATTAGTGGGGGCGTTATTAGTGGGGGCGTTATTAGTGGGGGCGTTATTGGTGGGGGCTTTTTTAGTGGGGGCTTTTTTAGTGGGGGCTTTATTAGTTATTAGTGGGGGCTTTATTAGTTGGTCTTTTTTTTCATTTTTCTTTTTTTTCCACTGGTCTATTTCAGTGCTACTGGCGTGCACGTCTACCTCAGTACTTCTGGCGTGCACGTCTACCTCAGTGCTTCTGGCGTGCACGTCTACCTCAGTTGTTCTGGCGTGCACGTCTACCAAAGTCCATCTGGCGTGCACGTCTACCTCAGTGCTTCTGGCGTGCACGTCTACCTGTAATACATTATCTAGCGTCCACGTCTACCAGAGTTTCCGGCGTCCACGTCTACCTTCCTAGTAATGTACAGGTCTAAATCTATTATAATTTTACATTTTTTTAGGATTAGATGTTAATGTTTTTAGGTTTTTTTTTTTTAACTTCTGTTACATTTACAATTACTTTTACATTTTTGTTTATTAATTGGGGATTTAATTAGAAGGGGCTTTATATTAGTTGGGGCTTAAAAAGTTGGGGCTTAATTAGTTGGGGGCTTAATAAGTAGGGGCTTAATAAGTTGGGGGCTTAATAAGTTGGGGGCTTAATAAGTTGGGGGCTTAATAAGCTGGGGCTTAATAAGTTGGGGCTTAATAAGTTGGGGGCTTAATAAGTTGGGGGCTTAATCAGTTGGGGGCTTAATCAGTTGGGGGCTTAATCAGTTGGGGGCTTATTCAGTTGGGGGCTTAGTTAGTTGGTTGGGGGCTTATTTAGTTGGTTGGGGGCTTATTTAGTTGGTTGGGGGCTTATTTAGTTGGTTGGGGGCTTATTTAGTTGGGGGCTTATTTAGTTGGGGGCTTATTTAGTTGGGGGCTTATTTAGTTGGGGGCTTATTTAGTTGGGGGCTTATTTAGTTGGGGGCTTATTCAGTTGGGGGCTTATTCAGTTGGGGGCTTATTCAGTTGGGGGCTTATTCAGTTGGGGGCTTATTCAGTTGGGGGCTTATTCAGTTGGGGGCTTAATAAGTTGGGGGCTTAATAAGTTGGGGGCTTTATTAGTTATTAGTGGGGGCTTTATTAGTGGGGGCTTTATTAGTGGGGGCTTTATTAGTTATTATTTGGGACTTTATTAGTTGGTCTTTTTTTTCATTTTTCTTTTTTTTCCACTGGTCTATTTCAGTGCTTCTGGCGTGCACGTCTACCTCAGTGCTTCTGGCGTGCACGTCTACCTCAGTGCTTCTGGCGTGCACGTCTACCTCAGTGCTTCTGGCGTGCACGTCTACCTCAGTGCTTCTGGCGTGCACGTCTACCAAAGTCCTTCTGGCGTGCACGTCTACCTCAGTGCTTCTGGCGTGCACGTCTACCTGTAATACATTATCTAGCGTCCACGTCTACCAGAGATTCCGGCGTCCACGTCTACCTTCCTAGTAATGTACAGGTCTAAATCTATTATAATTTTACATTTTTTTTAGGATTAGATGTTAATGTTTTTAGGGTTTTTTTTTTTAACTTCTGTTACATTTACAATTACTTTTACATTTTTGTTTATTAATTGGGGATTTAATTAGAAGGGGCTTTATATTAGTTGGGGCTTAAAAAGTTGGGGCTTAATTAGTTGGGGGCTTAATAAGTTGGGGGCTTAATAAGTTGGGGGCTTAATAAGTTGGGGGCTTAATAAGTTGGGGGCTTAATAAGTTGGGGCTTAATAAGTTGGGGGCTTAATCAGTTGGGGGCTTAATCAGTTGGGGGCTTAATCAGTTGGGGGCTTATTCAGTTGGGGGCTTATTTAGTTGGTTGGGGGCTTATTTAGTTGGTTGGGGGCTTAATCAGTTGGGGGCTTAATCAGTTGGATGCTTATTTAGTTGGTTGGGGGCTTATTCAGTTAGGGGCTTATTCAGTTGGGGGCTTATTTAGTTGGGGGCTTAATAAGTTGGGGGCTTAATAAGTTGGGGGCTTAATAAGTTGGGGGCTTAATAAGTTGGGGGCTTAATAAGTTGGGGGCTTTATTAGTTGGGGGCTTTATTAGTTGGGGGCTTTATTAGTTGGGGGCTTTATTAGTTGGGGGCTTTATTAGTTGGGGGCTTTATAAGTTGGGGGCTTAATCAGTTGGGGGCTTATTCAGTTGGGGGCTTATTTAGTTGGTTGGGGGCTTATTTAGTTGGTTGGGGGCTTATTTAGTTGGTTGGGGGCTTAATCAGTTGGGGGCTTAATCAGTTGGATGCTTATTTAGTTGGTTGGGGGCTTATTCAGTTGGGGGCTTATTCAGTTGGGGGCTTATTTAGTTGGGGGCTTAATAAGTTGGGGGCTTAATAAGTTGGGGGCTTAATAAGTTGGGGGCTTTATTAGTTGGGGGCTTTATTAGTTGGGGGCTTTATTAGTTGGGGGCTTTATTAGTTGGGGGCTTTATTAGTTGGGGGCTTTAGAAGTTGGGGGCTTTAGAAGTTGGGGGCTTTATTAGTTGGGGGCTTTATTAGTTGGGGGCTTTATTAGTTGGGGGCTTTATTAGTTGGGGGCGTTATTAGTGGGGGCGTTATTAGTGGGGGCGTTATTAGTGGGGGCTTTATTAGTTATTAGTGGGGTCTTTATTTTTTGGGGGCTTTTTTAGTTATTAGTGGGGGCTTTTTTAGTGGGGGGTTCATTAGTTATTAGTGGGGGCTTTATTAGTTATTAGTGGGGGCTTTATTAGTTGGTCTTTTTTTTCATTTTTCTTTTTTTTCCACTGGTCTATTTCAGTGCTACTGGCGTGCACGTCTACCTCAGTACTTCTGGCGTGCACGTCTACCTTAGTGCTTCTGGCGTGCACGTCTACCTCAGTGCTTCTGGCGTGCACGTCTACCTCAGTGCTTCTGGCGTGCACGTCTACCTCAGTGCTTCTGGCATGCACGTCTACCTCAGTGCTTCTGGCGTGCACGTCTACCTTAGTACATCTGGCGTGCACGTCTACCTCAGTGCTTCTGGCGTGCACGTCTACCTGTAATACATTATCTAGCGTCCACGTCTACCAGAGATTCCGGCGTCCACGTCTACCTTCCTAGTAATGTACAGGTCTAAATCTATTATAATTTTACATTTTTTTAGGATTAGATGTTAATGTTTTTAGGGTTTTTTTTTTTAACTTCTGTTACATTTACAATTACTTTTACATTTTTGTTTATTAATCGGGGCTTAATTAGAAGGGGCTTTATATTAGTTGGGGCTTAATAAGTTGGGGCTTAAAAAGTTGGGGCTTAATTAGTTGGGGGCTTAATAAGTTGGGGGCTTAATAAGTTGGGGGCTTAATAAGTTGGGGGCTTAATAAGTTGGGGGCTTAATAAGTTGGGGGCTTAATCAGTTGGGGGCTTAATCAGTTGGGGGCTTATTTAGTTGGTTGGGGGCTTATTTAGTTGGTTGGGGGCTTATTTAGTTGGTTGAGGGCTTATTTAGTTGGTTGGGGGCTTATTTAGTTGGGGGCTTATTTAGTTGGGGGCTTATTTAGTTGGGGGCTTATTCAGTTGGGGGCTTATTCAGTTGGGGGCTTATTCAGTTGGGGGCTTATTCAGTTGGGGGCTTATTCAGTTGGGGGCTTATTCAGTTGGGGGCTTATTCAGTTGGGGGCTTATTCAGTTGGGGGCTTATTCAGTTGGGGGCTTATTCAGTTGGGGGCTTATTCAGTTGGGGGCTTATTCAGTTGGGGGCTTATTCAGTTGGGGGCTTATTCAGTTGGGGGCTTATTCAGTTGGGGGCTTATTCAGTTGGGGGCTTATTCAGTTGGGGGCTTATTCAGTTGGGGGCTTATTCAGTTGGGGGCTTATTCAGTTGGGGGCTTATTCAGTTGGGGGCTTATTCAGTTGGGGGCTTATTCAGTTGGGGGCTTATTCAGTTGGGGGCTTATTCAGTTGGGGGCTTATTCAGTTGGGGGCTTATTTAGTTGGGGGCTTTATAATTTGGGGGCTTTATTAGTTATTAGTGGGGGCTTTATTAGTTATTAGTGGGGGCTTTATTAGTGGGGGCTTTATTAGTTATTATTTGGGACTTTATTAGTTGGTCTTTTTTTTCATTTTTCTTTTTTTTCCACTGGTCTATTTCAGTGCTTCTGGCGTGCACGTCTACCTCAGTGCTTCTGGCGTGCACGTCTACCTGTAATACATTATCTAGCGTCCACGTCTACCAGAGATTCCGGCGTCCACGTCTACCTTCCTAGTAATGTACAGGTCTAAATCTATTATAATTTTACATTTTTTTAGGATTAGATGTTAATGTTTTTAGGGGTTTTTTTTAACATCTGTTACATTTACAATTACTTTTACATTTTTGTTTATTAATTGGGGCTTAATTAGAAGGGGCTTTATATTAGTTGGGGGCTTAATTAGTTGGGGGCTTAATTAGTTGGGGGCTTAATTAGTTGGGGGCTTAATTAGTTGGGGGCTTAATTAGTTGGGGGCTTAATTAGTTGGGGGCTTAATTAGTTGGGGGCTTAATCAGTTGGGGGCTTCATAAGCTGGGGGCTTAATCAGTTGGATGCTTATTTAGTTGGTTGGGGGCTTATTCAGTTGGGGGCTTAATAAGTTGGGGGCTTAATAAGTTGGGGGCTTAATAAGTTGGGGGCTTAATAAGTTGGGGGCTTAATAAGTTGGGGGCTTAATCAGTTGGGGGCTTAATCAGTTGGGGGCTTAATCGGTTGGGGGCTTAATCGGTTGGGGGCTTAATCGGTTGGGGGCTTAATCGGTTGGGGGCTTATTTAGTTGGTTGAGGGCTTATTTAGTTGGGGGCTTATTCAGTTGGGGGCTTATTCAGTTGGGGGCTTATTTAGTTGGGGGCTTAATCAGTTGGGGGCTTATTAAGTTGGGGGCTTATTCAGTTGGGGGCTTATTCAGTTGGGGGCTTATTCAGTTGGGGGCTTATTCAGTTGGGGGCTTATTCAGTTGGGGGCTTATTCAGTTGGGGGCTTATTCAGTTGGGGGCTTATTCAGTTGGGGGCTTATTCAGTTGGGGGCTTATTCAGTTGGGGGCTTATTCAGTTGGGGGCTTATTCAGTTGGGGGCTTATTCAGTTGGGGGCTTATTCAGTTGGGGGCTTATTCAGTTGGGGGCTTATTCAGTTGGGGGCTTATTCAGTTGGGGGCTTATTCAGTTGGGGGCTTATTCAGTTGGGGGCTTATTCAGTTGGGGGCTTATTCAGTTGGGGGCTTATTCAGTTGGGGGCTTATTCAGTTGGGGGCTTTATAAGTTGGGGGCTTTATTAGTTATTAGTGGGGGCTTTATTAGTTATTAGTGGGGGCTTTATTAGTGGGGGCTTTATTAGTTATTATTTGGGACTTTATTAGTTGGTCTTTTTTTTCATTTTTCTTTTTTTTCCACTGGTCTATTTCAGTGCTTCTGGCGTGCACGTCTACCTCAGTGCTTCTGGCGTGCACGTCTACCTGTAATACATTATCTAGCGTCCACGTCTACCAGAGATTCCGGCGTCCACGTCTACCTTCCTAGTAATGTACAGGTCTAAATCTATTATAATTTTACATTTTTTTAGGATTAGATGTTAATGTTTTTAGGGGGTTTTTTTAACATCTGTTACATTTACAATTACTTTTACATTTTTGTTTATTAATTGGGGCTTAATTAGAAGGGGCTTTATATTAGTTGGGGCTTAAGTTGGGGGCTTAATTAGTTGGGGGCTTAATTAGTTGGGGGCTTAATTAGTTGGGGGCTTAATTAGTTGGGGGCTTAATTAGTTGGGGGCTTAATTAGTTGGGGGCTTAATTAGTTGGGGGCTTAATTAGTTGGGGGCTTAATTAGTGGGGGCTTAATCAGTTGGGGGCTTAATCAGTTGGGGGCTTAATAAGTTGGGGGCTTAATCAGTTGGATGCTTATTTAGTTGGGGGCTTATTCAGTTGGGGGGCTTATTCAGTTGGGGGCTTATTTAGTTGGGGGCTTAATAAGTTGGGGGCTTAATAAGTTGGGGGCTTAATAAGTTGGGGGCTTTATTAGTTGGGGGCTTTATTAGTTGGGGGCTTTATTAGTTGGGGGCTTTATTAGTTGGGGGCTTTATTAGTTGGGGGCTTTATTAGCTGGGGGCATTATTAGCTGGGGGCTTTATTAGCTGGGGGCTTTATTAGCTGGGGGCTTTATTAGTTATGGGCTTTATTAGTTATGGGCTTTATTAGTTATGGGCTTTATTAGTTATTAGTGGGGGCTTTATTAGTTATTAGTGGGGGCTTTATTAGTTATTAGTGGGGGCTTTATTAGTGGGGGCTTTATTAGTTATTATTTGGGACTTTATTAGTTGGTCTTTTTTTTCATTTTTCTTTTTTTTCCACTGGTCTATTTCAGTGCTTCTGGCGTGCACGTCTACCTCAGTGCTTCTGGCGTGCACGTCTACCTCAGTGCTTCTGGCGTGCACGTCTACCTGTAGTACATTATCTAGCGTCCACGTCTACCAGAGTTTCCGGCGTCCACGTCTACCTTCCTAGTAATGTACAGGTCTAAATCTATTATAATTTTACATTTTTTTAGGATTAGATGTTAATGTTTTTAGGGGTTTTTTTTAACATCTGTTACATTTACAATTACTTTTACATTTTGTTTATTAATTGGGGCTTAATTAGAAGGGGCTTTATATTAGTTGGGGCTTAAGTTGGGGGCTTAATAAGTTGGGGGCTTAATTAGTTGGGGGCTTAATTAGTTGGGGGCTTAATTAGTGGGGGCTTAATCAGTTGGGGGCTTAATCAGTTGGGGGCTTAATCAGTTGGGGGCTTAATCAGTTGGGGGCTTAATCAGTTGGGGGCTTATTTAGTTGGTTGGGGGCTTATTTGGTTGGGGGCTTATTTAGTTGGGGGCTTATTTAGTTGGGGGCTTATTTAGTTGGGGGCTTATTTAGTTGGGGGCTTAATAAGTTGGGGGCTTAATAAGTTGGGGGCTTTATAAGTTGGGGGCTTTATAAGTTGGGGGCTTTATTAGTTATTAGTGGGGGCTTTATTAGTGGGGGCTTTATTAGTGGGGGCTTTATTAGTGGGGGCTTTATTAGTTATTATTTGGGACTTTATTAGTTGGTCTTTTTTTTCATTTTTCTTTTTTTCCACTGGTCTATTTCAGTGCTTCTGGCGTGCACGTCTACCTCAGTGCTTCTGGCGTGCACGTCTACCTCAGTGCTTCTGGCGTGCACGTCTACCTCAGTGCTTCTGGCGTGCACGTCTACCAAAGTCCTTCTGGCGTGCACGTCTACCTCAGTGCTTCTGGCGTGCACGTCTACCTGTAATACATTATCTAGCGTCCACGTCTACCAGAGATTCCGGCGTCCACGTCTACCTTCCTAGTAATGTACAGGTCTAAATCTATTATAATTTTACATTTTTTTTAGGATTAGATGTTAATGTTTTTAGGTTTTTTTTTTTTAACTTCTGTTACATTTACAATTACTTTTACATTTTTGTTTATTAATTGGGGATTTAATTAGAAGGGGCTTTATATTAGTTGGGGCTTAAAAAGTTGGGGCTTAATTAGTTGGGGGCTTAATAAGTTGGGGGCTTAATAAGTTGGGGGCTTAATAAGTTGGGGGCTTAATAAGTTGGGGGCTTAATAAGTTGGGGCTTAATAAGTTGGGGCTTAATAAGTTGGGGCTTAATAAGTTGGGGGCTTAATCAGTTGGGGGCTTAATCAGTTGGGGGCTTATTCAGTTGGGGGCTTATTTAGTTGGTTGGGGGCTTATTTAGTTGGTTGGGGGCTTAATCAGTTGGGGGCTTAATCAGTTGGATGCTTATTTAGTTGGTTGGGGGCTTATTCAGTTAGGGGCTTATTCAGTTGGGGGCTTATTTAGTTGGGGGCTTAATAAGTTGGGGGCTTAATAAGTTGGGGGCTTAATAAGTTGGGGGCTTAATAAGTTGGGGGCTTAATAAGTTGGGGGCTTAATAAGTTGGGGGCTTAATAAGTTGGGGGCTTTATTAGTTGGGGGCTTTATTAGTTGGGGGCTTTATTAGTTGGGGGCTTTATTAGTTGGGGGCTTTATTAGTTGGGGGCTTTATTAGTTGGGGG
The DNA here is from genome assembly GCF_013368605.1 of Nyctibius grandis. Classification (NCBI taxonomy): domain Eukaryota; kingdom Metazoa; phylum Chordata; class Aves; order Nyctibiiformes; family Nyctibiidae; genus Nyctibius; species Nyctibius grandis. Next base: position 157,701 of record NW_027167603.1, read on the forward strand.
CTTAATAAGTTGGGGGCTTAATCAGTTGGGGGCTTATTCAGTTGGGGGCTTATTTAGTTGGTTGGGGGCTTATTTAGTTGGTTGGGGGCTTATTTAGTTGGTTGGGGGCTTAATCAGTTGGGGGCTTAATCAGTTGGATGCTTATTTAGTTGGTTGGGGGCTTATTCAGTTGGGGGCTTATTCAGTTGGGGGCTTATTCAGTTGGGGGCTTATTTAGTTGGGGGCTTAATAAGTTGGGGGCTTAATAAGTTGGGGGCTTAATAAGTTGGGGGCTTTATTAGTTGGGGGCTTTATTAGTTGGGGGCTTTATTAGTTGGGGGCTTTATTAGTTGGGGGCTTTAGAAGTTGGGGGCTTTAGAAGTTGGGGGCTTTAGAAGTTGGGGGCTTTAGAAGTTGGGGGCTTTATTAGTTGGGGGCTTTATTAGTTGGGGGCGTTATTAGTGGGGGCGTTATTAGTGGGGGCGTTATTAGTGGGGGCTTTATTAGTTATTAGTGGGGTCTTTATTTTTTGGGGGCTTTTTTAGTTATTAGTGGGGGCTTTATTAGTGGGGGGTTCATTAGTTATTAGTGGGGGCTTTATTAGTTATTAGTGGGGGCTTTATTAGTTGGTCTTTTTTTTCATTTTTCTTTTTTTTCCACTGGTCTATTTCAGTGCTACTGGCGTGCACGTCTACCTCAGTACTTCTGGCGTGCACGTCTACCTCAGTGCTTCTGGCGTGCACGTCTACCTCAGTGCTTCTGGCGTGCACGTCTACCTCAGTGCTTCTGGCGTGAACATCTACCTCAGTGCTTCTGGCATGCACGTCTACCTCAGTGCTTCTGGCGTGCACGTCTACCTTAGTACAATGGCGTGCACGTCTACCTCAATGCTTCTGGCGTGCACGTCTACCTGTAATACATTATCTAGCGTCCACGTCTACCAGAGATTCCGGCGTCCACGTCTACCTTCCTAGTAATGTACAGGTCTAAATCTATTATAATTTTACATTTTTTTAGGATTAGATGTTAATGTTTTTAGGGTTTTTTTTTTTAACTTCTGTTACATTTACAATTACTTTTACATTTTTGTTTATTAATCGGGGCTTAATTAGAAGGGGCTTTATATTAGTTGGGGCTTAAAAAGTTGGGGCTTAAAAAGTTGGGGCTTAATTAGTTGGGGGCTTAATAAGTTGGGGGCTTAATAAGTTGGGGGCTTAATAAGTTGGGGGCTTAATAAGTTGGGGGCTTAATAAGTTGGGGGCTTAATCAGTTGGGGGCTTATTTAGTTGGTTGGGGGCTTATTTAGTTGGTTGGGGGCTTATTTAGTTGGTTGAGGGCTTATTTAGTTGGTTGAGGGCTTATTTAGTTGGGGGCTTATTTAGTTGGGGGCTTATTTAGTTGGGGGCTTATTCAGTTGGGGGCTTATTCAGTTGGGGGCTTATTCAGTTGGGGGCTTATTCAGTTGGGGGCTTATTCAGTTGGGGGCTTATTCAGTTGGGGGCTTATTCAGTTGGGGGCTTATTCAGTTGGGGGCTTATTCAGTTGGGGGCTTATTCAGTTGGGGGCTTATTCAGTTGGGGGCTTATTCAGTTGGGGGCTTATTCAGTTGGGGGCTTATTCAGTTGGGGGCTTATTCAGTTGGGGGCTTATTCAGTTGGGGGCTTATTCAGTTGGGGGCTTATTCAGTTGGGGGCTTATTCAGTTGGGGGCTTATTCAGTTGGGGGCTTATTCAGTTGGGGGCTTATTCAGTTGGGGGCTTATTCAGTTGGGGGCTTATTCAGTTGGGGGCTTATTCAGTTGGGGGCTTATTCAGTTGGGGGCTTATTCAGTTGGGGGCTTATTCAGTTGGGGGCTTATTCAGTTGGGGGCTTATTCAGTTGGGGGCTTTATAATTTGGGGGCTTTATTAGTTATTAGTGGGGGCTTTATTAGTTATTAGTGGGGGCTTTATTAGTGGGGGCTTTATTAGTTATTATTTGGGACTTTATTAGTTGGTCTTTTTTTTCATTTTTCTTTTTTTTCCACTGGTCTATTTCAGTGCTTCTGGCGTGCACGTCTACCTCAGTGCTTCTGGCGTGCACGTCTACCTGTAATACATTATCTAGCGTCCACGTCTACCAGAGATTCCGGCGTCCACGTCTACCTTCCTAGTAATGTACAGGTCTAAATCTATTATAATTTTACATTTTTTTAGGATTAGATGTTAATGTTTTTAGGGGTTTTTTTTAACTTCTGTTACATTTACAATTACTTTTACATTTTTGTTTATTAATTGGGGCTTAATTAGAAGGGGCTTTATATTAGTTGGGGGCTTAATTAGTTGGGGGCTTAATTAGTTGGGGGCTTAATTAGTTGGGGGCTTAATTAGTTGGGGGCTTAATTAGTTGGGGGCTTAATTAGTTGGGGGCTTAATTAGTTGGGGGCTTAATTAGTTGGGGGCTTAATCAGTTGGGGGCTTCATAAGTTGGGGGCTTAATCAGTTGGATGCTTATTTAGTTGGTTGGGGGCTTAATAAGTTGGGGGCTTAATAAGTTGGGGGCTTAATAAGTTGGGGGCTTAATAAGTTGGGGGCTTAATAAGTTGGGGGCTTAATAAGTTGGGGGCTTAATCAGTTGGGGGCTTAATCGGTTGGGGGCTTAATCGGTTGGGGGCTTAATCGGTTGGGGGCTTAATCGGTTGGGGGCTTAATCGGTTGGGGGCTTAATCGGTTGGGGGCTTAATCGGTTGGGGGCTTAATCGGTTGGGGGCTTAATCGGTTGGGGGCTTATTTAGTTGGGGGCTTATTCAGTTGGGGGCTTATTCAGTTGGGGGCTTATTCAGTTGGGGGCTTATTCAGTTGGGGGCTTATTCAGTTGGGGGCTTATTCAGTTGGGGGCTTATTCAGTTGGGGGCTTATTCAGTTGGGGGCTTATTCAGTTGGGGGCTTATTCAGTTGGGGGCTTATTCAGTTGGGGGCTTATTCAGTTGGGGGCTTATTCAGTTGGGGGCTTATTCAGTTGGGGGCTTATTCAGTTGGGGGCTTATTCAGTTGGGGGCTTATTCAGTTGGGGGCTTATTCAGTTGGGGGCTTATTCAGTTGGGGGCTTATTCAGTTGGGGGCTTATTCAGTTGGGGGCTTATTCAGTTGGGGGCTTATTCAGTTGGGGGCTTATTCAGTTGGGGGCTTATTCAGTTGGGGGCTTATTCAGTTGGGGGCTTATTCAGTTGGGGGCTTATTCAGTTGGGGGCTTATTCAGTTGGGGGCTTATTCAGTTGGGGGCTTATTCAGTTGGGGGCTTATTCAGTTGGGGGCTTATTCAGTTGGGGGCTTATTCAGTTGGGGGCTTTATAATTTGGGGGCTTTATTAGTTATTAGTGGGGGCTTTATTAGTTATTAGTGGGGGCTTTATTAGTGGGGGCTTTATTAGTTATTATTTGGGACTTTATTAGTTGGTCTTTTTTTTCATTTTTCTTTTTTTTCCACTGGTCTATTTCAGTGCTTCTGGCGTGCACGTCTACCTCAGTGCTTCTGGCGTGCACGTCTACCTGTAATACATTATCTAGCGTCCACGTCTACCAGAGATTCCGGCGTCCACGTCTACCTTCCTAGTAATGTACAGGTCTAAATCTATTATAATTTTACATTTTTTTAGGATTAGATGTTAATGTTTTTTAGGGTTTTTTTTTAACATCTGTTACATTTACAATTACTTTTACATTTTTGTTTATTAATTGGGGCTTAATTAGAAGGGGCTTTATATTAGTTGGGGCTTAAGTTGGGGGCTTAATTAGTTGGGGGCTTAATTAGTTGGGGGCTTAATTAGTTGGGGGCTTAATTAGTTGGGGGCTTAATTAGTTGGGGGCTTAATTAGTTGGGGGCTTAATTAGTTGGGGGCTTAATTAGTTGGGGGCTTAATTAGTGGGGGCTTAATTAGTGGGGGCTTAATCAGTTGGGGGCTTAATCAGTTGGGGGCTTCATAAGTTGGGGGCTTAATCAGTTGGATGCTTATTTAGTTGGTTGGGGGCTTATTCAGTTGGGGGCTTATTCAGTTGGGGGCTTATTTAGTTGGGGGCTTATTTAGTTGGGGGCTTAATAAGTTGGGGGCTTAATAAGTTGGGGGCTTAATAAGTTGGGGGCTTAATAAGTTGGGGGCTTTATTAGTTGGGGGCTTTATTAGTTGGGGGCTTTATTAGTTGGGGGCTTTATTAGTTGGGGGCTTTATTAGCTGGGGGCATTATTAGCTGGGGGCTTTATTAGCTGGGGGCTTTATTAGCTGGGGGCTTTATTAGCTGGGGGCTTTATTAGTTATGGGCTTTATTAGTTATGGGCTTTATTAGTTATGGGCTTTATTAGTTATTAGTGGGGGCTTTATTAGTTATTAGTGGGGGCTTTATTAGTTATTAGTGGGGGCTTTATTAGTGGGGGCTTTATTAGTTATTATTTGGGACTTTATTAGTTGGTCTTTTTTTTCATTTTTCTTTTTTTTCCACTGGTCTATTTCAGTGCTTCTGGCGTGCACGTCTACCTCAGTGCTTCTGGCGTGCACGTCTACCTCAGTGCTTCTGGCGTGCACGTCTACCTGTAGTACATTATCTAGCGTCCACGTCTACCAGAATTTCCGGCGTCCACGTCTACCTTCCTAGTAATGTACAGGTCTAAATCTATTATAATTTTACATTTTTTTAGGATTAGATGTTAATGTTTTTAGGGGTTTTTTTTAACATCTGTTACATTTACAATTACTTTTACATTTTTGTTTATTAATTGGGGCTTAATTAGAAGGGGCTTTATATTAGTTGGGGCTTAAGTTGGGGGCTTAATAAGTTGGGGGCTTAATTAGTTGGGGGCTTAATTAGTTGGGGGCTTAATTAGTGGGGGCTTAATCAGTTGGGGGCTTAATCAGTTGGGGGCTTAATCAGTTGGGGGCTTAATCAGTTGGGGGCTTAATCAGTTGGGGGCTTAATCAGTTGGGGGCTTATTTAGTTGGTTGGGGGCTTATTTGGTTGGGGGCTTATTTAGTTGGGGGCTTATTTAGTTGGGGGCTTATTTAGTTGGGGGCTTATTTAGTTGGGGGCTTAATAAGTTGGGGGCTTAATAAGTTGGGGGCTTTATAAGTTGGGGGCTTTATAAGTTGGGGGCTTTATAAGTTGGGGGCTTTATAAGTTGGGGGCTTTATAATTTGGGGGCTTTATAAGTTGGGGGCTTTATAAGTTGGGGGCTTTCTTAGTTGGGGGCGTTATTAGTTGGGGGCGTTATTAGTGGGGGCGTTATTAGTGGGGGCTTTATTAGTTATTAGTGGGGGCTTTTTTAGTGGGGGCTTTTTTAGTTATTAGTGGGGGCTTTTTTAGTGGGGGCTTTATTAGTTATTAGTGGGGGCTTTATTAGTTATTAGTGGGGGCTTTATTAGTTGGTCTTTTTTTTCATTTTTCTTTTTTTTCCACTGGTCTATTTTAGTGATACTGGCGTGCACGTCTACCTCAGTTGTTCTGGCGTGCACGTCTACCTCAGTACTTCTGGCGTGCACGTCTACCTCAGTGCTTCTGGCGTGCACGTCTACCTCAGTGCTTCTGGCGTGCACGTCTACCTCAGTGCTTCTGGCGTGCACGTCTACCTCAGTGCTTCTGGCGTGCACGTCTACCTGTAATACATTATCTAGCGTCCACGTCTACCAGAGTTTCCGGCGTCCACGTCTACCTTCCTAGTAATGTACAGGTCTAAATCTATTATAATTTTACATATTTTTAGGATTAGATGTTAATGTTTTTAGGGTTTTTTTTTTTAACTTCTGTTACATTTACAATTACTTTTACATTTTTGTTTATTAATTGGGGCTTAATTAGAAGGGGCTTTATATTAGTTGGGGCTTAAAAAGTTGGGGCTTAAAAAGTTGGGGCTTAATAAGTTGGGGGCTTAATAAGTTGGGGGCTTAATAAGTTGGGGGCTTAATTAGTTGGGGGCTTAATAAGTTGGGGCTTAATCAGTTGGGGGCTTAATCAGTTGGGGGCTTAATCAGTTGGGGGCTTAATCAGTTGGGGGCTTATTTAGTTGGTTGAGGGCTTATTTAGTTGGTTGAGGGCTTATTTAGTTGGGGGCTTATTTAGTTGGGGGCTTATTTAGTTGGGGGCTTATTTAGTTGGGGGCTTATTTAGTTGGGGGCTTATTCAGTTGGGGGCTTATTCAGTTGGGGGCTTATTCAGTTGGGGGCTTATTCAGTTGGGGGCTTATTCAGTTGGGGGCTTATTCAGTTGGGGGCTTATTCAGTTGGGGGCTTATTCAGTTGGGGGCTTATTCAGTTGGGGGCTTATTCAGTTGGGGGCTTATTCAGTTGGGGGCTTATTCAGTTGGGGGCTTATTCAGTTGGGGGCTTATTCAGTTGGGGGCTTATTCAGTTGGGGGCTTATTCAGTTGGGGGCTTATTCAGTTGGGGGCTTATTCAGTTGGGGGCTTATTCAGTTGGGGGCTTATTCAGTTGGGGGCTTATTCAGTTGGGGGCTTATTCAGTTGGGGGCTTATTCAGTTGGGGGCTTATTCAGTTGGGGGCTTATTCAGTTGGGGGCTTATTCAGTTGGGGGCTTATTCAGTTGGGGGCTTATTCAGTTGGGGGCTTATTCAGTTGGGGGCTTATTCAGTTGGGGGCTTATTCAGTTGGGGGCTTATTCAGTTGGGGGCTTATTCAGTTGGGGGCTTATTCAGTTGGGGGCTTATTCAGTTGGGGGCTTATTCAGTTGGGGGCTTATTCAGTTGGGGGCTTATTCAGTTGGGGGCTTATTCAGTTGGGGGCTTTATAAGTTGGGGGCTTTATAAGTTGGGGGCTTTATTAGTTATTAGTGGGGGCTTTATTAGTTATTAGTGGGGGCTTTATTAGTTATTATTTGGGACTTTATTAGTTGGTCTTTTTTTTTCATTTTTCTTTTTTTTCCACTGGTCTATTTCAGTGCTTCTGGCGTGCACGTCTACCTCAGTGCTTCTGGCGTGCACGTCTACCTGTAATACATTATCTAGCGTCCACGTCTACCAGAGATTCCGGCGTCCACGTCTACCTTCCTAGTAATGTACAGGTCTAAATCTATTATAATTTTACATTTTTTTAGGATTAGATGTTAATGTTTTTAGGGGTTTTTTTTAACTTCTGTTACATTTACAATTACTTTTACATTTTTGTTTATTAATTGGGGCTTAATTAGAAGGGGCTTTATATTAGTTGGGGCTTAAGTTGGTGCTTAATAAGTTGGGGGCTTAATTAGTTGGGGGCTTAATTAGTTGGGGGCTTAATTAGTTGGGGGCTTAATTAGTTGGGGGCTTAATTAGTTGGGGGCTTAATTAGTTGGGGGCTTAATTAGTTGGGGGCTTAATTAGTTGGGGGCTTAATTAGTGGGGGCTTAATTAGTGGGGGCTTAATTAGTGGGGGCTTAATCAGTTGGGGGCTTTATAAGTTGGGGGCTTTATAAGTTGGGGGCTTATTTAGTTGGTTGGGGGCTTATTCAGTTGGGGGCTTATTTAGTTGGGGGCTTATTTAGTTGGGGGCTTATTTAGTTGGGGGCTTATTTAGTTGGGGGCTTATTTAGTTGGGGGCTTATTTAGTTGGGGGCTTAATAAGTTGGGGGCTTAATAAGTTGGGGGCTTAATAAGTTGGGGGCTTAATAAGTTGGGGGCTTAATAAGTTGGGGGCTTAATAAGTTGGGGGCTTTATTAGCTGGGGGCTTTATTAGCTGGGGGCTTTATTAGTTATGGGCTTTATTAGTTATGGGCTTTATTAGTTATTAGTGGGGGCTTTATTAGTTATTAGTGGGGGCTTTATTAGTGGGGGCTTTATTAGTTATTAATTGGGACTTTATTAGTTGGTCTTTTTTTTCATTTTTCTTTTTTTTCCACTGGTCTATTTCAGTGCTTCTGGCGTGCACGTCTACCTCAGTGCTTCTGGCGTGCACGTCTACCTGTCGTACATTATCTAGCGTCCACGTCTACCAGAGTTTCCGGCGTCCACGTCTACCTTCCTAGTAATGTACAGGTCTAAATCTATTATAATTTTACATTTTCTTAGGATTAGATGTTAATGTTTTTAGGGGGTTTTTTTAACATCTGTTACATTTACAATTACTTTTACATTTTTGTTTATTAATTGGGGCTTAATTAGAAGGGGCTTTATATTAGTTGGGGCTTAAGTTGGTGGCTTAATTAGTTGGGGGCTTAATTAGTTGGGGGCTTAATTAGTTGGGGGCTTAATTAGTTGGGGGCTTAATTAGTTGGGGGCTTAATTAGTTGGGGGCTTAATTAGTTGGGGGCTTAATTAGTGGGGGCTTAATTAGTGGGGGCTTAATTAGTGGGGGCTTAATCAGGTGGGGGCTTCATAAGTTGGGGGCTTAATCAGTTGGATGCTTATTTAGTTGGTTGGGGGCTTATTCAGTTGGGGGCTTATTTAGTTGGGGGCTTATTTAGTTGGGGGCTTATTTAGTTGGGGGCTTATTTAGTTGGGGGCTTATTTAGTTGGGGGCTTATTTAGTTGGGGGCTTATTTAGTTGGGGGCTTAATAAGTTGGGGGCTTAATAAGTTGGGGGCTTAATAAGTTGGGGGCTTAATAAGTTGGGGGCTTAATAAGTTGGGGGCTTAATAAGTTGGGGGCTTTATTAGCTGGGGGCTTTATTAGCTGGGGGCTTTATTAGCTGGGGGCTTTATTAGCTGGGGGCTTTATTAGCTGGGGGCTTTATTAGTTATGGGCTTTATTAGTTATGGGCTTTATTAGTTATGGGCTTTATTAGTTATGGGCTTTATTAGTTATTAGTGGGGGCTTTATTAGTTATTAGTGGGGGCTTTATTAGTGGGGGCTTTATTAGTTATTATTTGGGACTTTATTAGTTGGTCTTTTTTTTCATTTTTCTTTTTTTTCCACTGGTCTATTTCAGTGCTTCTGGCGTGCACGTCTACCTCAGTGCTTCTGGCGTGCACGTCTACCTGTAGTACATTATCTAGCGTCCACGTCTACCAGAGTTTCCGGCGTCCACGTCTACCTTCCTAGTAATGTACAGGTCTAAATCTATTATAATTTTACATTTTTTTAGGATTAGATGTTAATGTTTTTAGGGGTTTTTTTTAACATCTGTTACATTTACAATTACTTTTACATTTTTGTTTATTAATTGGGGCTTAATTAGAAGGGGCTTTATATTAGTTGGGGCTTAAGTTGGTGCTTAATAAGTTGGGGGCTTAATTAGTTGGGGGCTTAATTAGTTGGGGGCTTAATTAGTTGGGGGCTTAATTAGTTGGGGGCTTAATTAGTTGGGGGCTTAATTAGTTGGGGGCTTAATTAGTTGGGGGCTTAATTAGTTGGGGGCTTAATTAGTTGGGGGCTTAATCAGTTGGGGGCTTAATCAGTTGGGGGCTTAATCAGTTGGGGGCTTAATCAGTTGGATGCTTATTTAGTTGGTTGGGGGCTTATTTAGTTGGGGGCTTATTTAGTTGGGGGCTTCTTATTTAGTTGGGGGCTTAATAAGTTGGGGGCTTAATAAGTTGGGGGCTTTATAAGTTGGGGGCTTTATAAGTTGGGGGCTTTATAAGTTGGGGGCTTTATTAGTTGGGGGCTTTATTAGTTGGGGGCTTTATTAGTTGGGGGCGTTATTAGTGGGGGCGTTATTAGTGGGGGCTTTATTAGTTATTAGTGGGGGCTTTTTTAGTGGGGGCTTTATTAGTTATTAGTGGGGGCTTTATTAGTTATTAGTGGGGGCTTTATTAGTTATTAGTGGGGGCTTTATTAGTTGGTCTTTTTTTTCATTTTTCTTTTTTTTCCACTGGTCTATTTTAGTGCTACTGGCGTGCACGTCTACCTCAGTTGTTCTGGCGTGCACGTCTACCTCAGTACTTCTGGCGTGCACGTCTACCTCAGTACATCTGGCGTGCACGTCTACCTCAGTACATCTGGCGTGCACGTCTACCTCAGTACATCTGGCGTGCACGTCTACCTCAGTGCTTCTGGCATGCACGTCTACCTCAGTGCTTCTGGCGTGCACGTCTACCTTAGTACATCTGGCGTGCACGTCTACCTCAGTGCTTCTGGCGTGCACGTCTACCTGTAATACATTATCTAGCGTCCACGTCTACCAGAGTTTCCGGCGTCCACGTCTACCTTCCTAGTAATGTACAGGTCTAAATCTATTATAATTTTACATTTTTTTAGGATTAGATGTTAATGTTTTTAGGGTTTTTTTTTTAACTTCTGTTACATTTACAATTACTTTTACATTTTTGTTTATTAATTGGGGCTTAATTAGAAGGGGCTTTATATTAGTTGGGGCTTAAAAAGTTGGGGCTTAAAAAGTTGGGGCTTAATTAGTTGGGGGCTTAATAAGTTGGGGGCTTAATAAGTTGGGGGCTTAATTAGTTGGGGGCTTAATTATTTGGGGGCTTAATAAGTTGGGGCTTAATCAGTTGGGGGCTTAATCAGTTGGGGGCTTAATCAGTTGGGGGCTTAATCAGTTGGGGGCTTATTTAGTTGGTTGAGGGCTTATTTAGTTGGGGGCTTATTTAGTTGGGGGCTTATTTAGTTGGGGGCTTATTCAGTTGGGGGCTTATTCAGTTGGGGGCTTATTCAGTTGGGGGCTTATTCAGTTGGGGGCTTATTAAGTTGGGGGCTTATTCAGTTGGGGGCTTATTCAGTTGGGGGCTTATTCAGTTGGGGGCTTATTCAGTTGGGGGCTTATTCAGTTGGGGGCTTATTCAGTTGGGGGCTTATTCAGTTGGGGGCTTATTCAGTTGGGGGCTTATTCAGTTGGGGGCTTATTCAGTTGGGGGCTTATTTAGTTGGGGGCTTATTCAGTTGGGGGCTTATTCAGTTGGGGGCTTATTCAGTTGGGGGCTTATTCAGTTGGGGGCTTATTCAGTTGGGGGCTTATTCAGTTGGGGGCTTATTCAGTTGGGGGCTTATTCAGTTGGGGGCTTATTCAGTTGGGGGCTTATTCAGTTGGGGGCTTATTCAGTTGGGGGCTTATTCAGTTGGGGGCTTATTCAGTTGGGGGCTTATTCAGTTGGGGGCTTATTCAGTTGGGGGCTTATTCAGTTGGGGGCTTTATAATTTGGGGGCTTTATAATTTGGGGGCTTTATTAGTTATTAGTGGGGGCTTTATTAGTTATTAGTGGGGGCTTTATTAGTTATTATTTGGGACTTTATTAGTTGGTCTTTTTTTTTCATTTTTCTTTTTTTTCCACTGGTCTATTTCAGTGCTTCTGGCGTGCACGTCTACCTCAGTGCTTCTGGCGTGCACGTCTACCTGTAATACATTATCTAGCGTCCACGTCTACCAGAGATTCCGGCGTCCACGTCTACCTTCCTAGTAATGTACAGGTCTAAATCTATTATAATTTTACATTTTTTTAGGATTAGATGTTAATGTTTTTAGGGGTTTTTTTTAACATCTGTTACATTTACAATTACTTTTACATTTTTGTTTATTAATTGGGGCTTAATTAGAAGGGGCTTTATATTAGTTGGGGCTTAAGTTGGTGCTTAATAAGTTGGGGGCTTAATTAGTTGGGGGCTTAATTAGTTGGGGGCTTAATTAGTTGGGGGCTTAATTAGTTGGGGGCTTAATTAGTTGGGGGCTTAATTAGTTGGGGGCTTAATTAGTTGGGGGCTTAATTAGTTGGGGGCTTAATTAGTTGGGGGCTTAATTAGTGGGGGCTTAATTAGTGGGGGCTTAATTAGTGGGGGCTTAATCAGTTGGGGGCTTTATAAGTTGGGGGCTTAATCAGTTGGATGCTTATTTAGTTGGTTGGGGGCTTATTCAGTTGGGGGCTTATTCAGTTGGGGGCTTATTTAGTTGGGGGCTTATTTAGTTGGGGGCTTATTTAGTTGGGGGCTTATTTAGTTGGGGGCTTATTTAGTTGGGGGCTTAATAAGTTGGGGGCTTAATAAGTTGGGGGCTTAATAAGTTGGGGGCTTAATAAGTTGGGGGCTTAATAAGTTGGGGGCTTAATAAGTTGGGGGCTTAATAAGTTGGGGGCTTTATTAGCTGGGGGCTTTATTAGCTGGGGGCTTTATTAGTTATGGGCTTTATTAGTTATGGGCTTTATTAGTTATTAGTGGGGGCTTTATTAGTTATTAGTGGGGGCTTTATTAGTGGGGGCTTTATTAGTTATTAATTGGGACTTTATTAGTTGGTCTTTTTTTTCATTTTTCTTTTTTTTCCACTGGTCTATTTCAGTGCTTCTGGCGTGCACGTCTACCTCAGTGCTTCTGGCGTGCACGTCTACCTGTCGTACATTATCTAGCGTCCACGTCTACCAGAGTTTCCGGCGTCCACGTCTACCTTCCTAGTAATGTACAGGTCTAAATCTATTATAATTTTACATTTTCTTAGGATTAGATGTTAATGTTTTTAGGGGGTTTTTTTAACATCTGTTACATTTACAATTACTTTTACATTTTTGTTTATTAATTGGGGCTTAATTAGAAGGGGCTTTATATTAGTTGGGGCTTAAGTTGGGGGCTTAATTAGTTGGGGGCTTAATTAGTTGGGGGCTTAATTAGTTGGGGGCTTAATTAGTTGGGGGCTTAATTAGTTGGGGGCTTAATTAGTTGGGGGCTTAATTAGTTGGGGGCTTAATTAGTGGGGGCTTAATTAGTGGGGGCTTAATTAGTGGGGGCTTAATCAGGTGGGGGCTTAATCAGGTGGGGGCTTAATCAGGTGGGGGCTTATTTAGTTGGTTGGGGGCTTATTCAGTTGGGGGCTTATTTAGTTGGGGGCTTATTTAGTTGGGGGCTTATTTAGTTGGGGGCTTATTTAGTTGGGGGCTTATTTAGTTGGGGGCTTATTTAGTTGGGGGCTTATTTAGTTGGGGGCTTAATAAGTTGGGGGCTTAATAAGTTGGGGGCTTAATAAGTTGGGGGCTTAATAAGTTGGGGGCTTAATAAGTTGGGGGCTTAATAAGTTGGGGGCTTAATAAGTTGGGGGCTTTATTAGCTGGGGGCTTTATTAGCTGGGGGCTTTATTAGCTGGGGGCTTTATTAGCTGGGGGCTTTATTAGCTGGGGGCTTTATTAGCTGGGGGCTTTATTAGTTATGGGCTTTATTAGTTATGGGCTTTATTAGTTATGGGCTTTATTAGTTATGGGCTTTATTAGTTATGGGCTTTATTAGTTATTAGTGGGGGCTTTATTAGTTATTAGTGGGGGCTTTATTAGTGGGGGCTTTATTAGTTATTATTTGGGACTTTATTAGTTGGTCTTTTTTTTCATTTTTCTTTTTTTTCCACTGGTCTATTTCAGTGCTTCTGGCGTGCACGTCTACCTCAGTGCTTCTGGCGTGCACGTCTACCTGTAGTACATTATCTAGCGTCCACGTCTACCAGAGTTTCCGGCGTCCACGTCTACCTTCCTAGTAATGTACAGGTCTAAATCTATTATAATTTTACATTTTTTTAGGATTAGATGTTAATGTTTTTAGGGGTTTTTTTTAACTTCTGTTACATTTACAATTACTTTTACATTTTTGTTTATTAATTGGGGCTTAATTAGAAGGGGCTTTATATTAGTTGGGGCTTAATAAGTTGGTGCTTAATAAGTTGGGGGCTTAATTAGTTGGGGGCTTAATTAGTTGGGGGCTTAATTAGTTGGGGGCTTAATTAGTTGGGGGCTTAATTAGTTGGGGGCTTAATTAGTTGGGGGCTTAATTAGTTGGGGGCTTAATTAGTTGGGGGCTTAATTAGTTGGGGGCTTAATCAGTTGGGGGCTTAATCAGTTGGGGGCTTAATCAGTTGGGGGCTTAATCAGTTGGATGCTTATTTAGTTGGTTGGGGGCTTATTTAGTTGGGGGCTTATTTAGTTGGGGGCTTCTTATTTAGTTGGGGGCTTAATAAGTTGGGGGCTTAATAAGTTGGGGGCTTTATAAGTTGGGG